>NW_026005726.1:0-37481 GCF_001458135.2 Marmota marmota marmota | reverse complement strand
CTTCGTCCCAGTGCCAGTAAAGACCAAGGTGGAAGAATTTCCAGTGTTGCTGAAAACCGGAGGAGACTTCGGCTGAGAAACGGACGAAACTTGGATCAAGCTAGCTGCCTGCAGAACTTATCTGGACTGTGATTTAAGCTAGCTGCTTGCAGAACTTACCTGGACTGTGATTTAAGCTAGCTGCCTGCAGAATTTACCTGGACTGCGAGTTAATCTATTGAGACATTGCTTTACCTGGACTGAGACAACAAACTGTAATCTACAACAAATTGTAACTCGATATCTTTGCTAATGGTGTCATTGCTGGTATAATTTTTCCAAGGGCTTCTTGCATGGAGCCATCAATTGGCTTGGTATTGTGGCATTTTGTATCCTCCCTTTCTGTTTGTAGCAGGTTATTTATGGTGTTTCTGTAAAAACCACTATGGTCGTTATTTAAATTAAACAAAAGGGGGAAATGTTAGAGTCTGTAAACAAGTCAAAATAACACCTGGCATTTTGCCAGGGGAATGTTAAAGTTCGTAAACAAGTCTGGATGGTGCCTGGCAAAATGTCAGAGGGAGTGGTTTGAGAAGTAACAAAACCGAGCCATTAGGTGTAGAGATTCCTGATTGGTTGACTGATGTATCTAGTTTATGCTAATTAGATAAGCTGTGTGGAATGTATAAATACTGCTCCTGTCCTGCAATAAACGGCTCCTACTCCTGCTGTATCAACGTACACAAGTTATTCGTCACCCCCCGATTATTTTGCCGCAGCCGGACTGCGGCAGGTTAGGGCTAGTTTTAAAATTAACATTAGAGTTAGGGCTAGTGTTAGTGTTAGGCTTAGGCTTAGGTTTAGGGTTAGGTTTAGAGTTAGGGTTAGAAATAGGGTTAGGGCAAGGACTAAGGATAGGGCAAGCATTAGTGGTAGGTTTAGGGCTAGGTTTTGGGTTTTGGTAAGGAATAGTGTTAGAACTAGGGATAGGGCTAGTGTGAGAGTAAGAGTTGTCTTAGTGCTAGGGTTATGATTTGGTTTAGATATAAGATTACCAGTAGGGCCAGTGTTAGGGTTTCCTCTATGCTTAGGTTCAGGTTTAGACCTAGGGTTATTGTTTGTGTCAGAATAAGGGTCAGGGTTAGCGTTAGTGTTTGGGATAAGATTAAAGCTAGAACGGGGGCTAGAGTCAGGATTATAAAAAGGATTCAGATTTTGGATGGCCTACTAATTAGGAATAGTTCTTGGGTTAGCATTAGGGTTAGAGGTTTGCTTAGGGTAAGGGATAGGGATAGATCTAGGGTTAGAGATATGGTTAGGGTTAAAGCTAGGTTTAGAGTTCTAATTAGGGCAAGTTTTTTTTTTGTTGTTGTTGTAGGGTTAGGGCTAGGATTAGGGCAATGATTAATGTAAGAACTTGAGTTACCTTTAGGGTTAGTTTTAGGTTTAGGGTTAAGAGTAGGTCTAGTGTTAGGGTTGGGTTTAAGGTTAGAGTCATATTTAGAGCTAGGGTTAGTGTTAGGATATGAGTGAGGGTCAGAGTTAGGTTTAGGACTCGAATTAGGGATAGGGTTACTGGTAGATATCAGTTTAAGGTTAGGATGGGGTCTAGAGCTAGGGTGAGCATTAGGATACAAGTCTGTGTCAGGGTTACTTTTAAGGTTAGGGTTATGAGTCGAATTTAGGGCTAGGGTTAGGTCTAGATGTAGTGTTAGGGTAGGTTAAGTTAAGGTTTAGGGTTAGGGCTATTGCTTGGTTTTGTTTTACTTCTAGGGTTAGGGTTAATGCTAATTTTATGATTAGCATTAGGGTAAGGGCTAGTGTTATTGTTAGACTTAAGCTTAGGTTTAGGGTTAGATTTAGATTTAGGGTTAGATCTAGGTTTAGGGTTAGGACTGATGATAGGGCAAGGGTTAGGGCTAGGGTTAGATTTTGGTATGTAATAGGGTTAGAACTAGGGATAGGGCTAGTGTGAGTTAGAGTTAATCTTAGGGCTTGGATTAGGGAAATGGATAAATTATGGCTAGGATTATATCTATGGTTATGTTCAGCTTAAATATAGAGTAGGATTTGAGTTAGTATTAAGTTTAGGGCAAGGGATAATGTAATAGCTAGGTTTAGGGTAGGGTGATATTTAGAATTAGGGTTAGAGCTTTGGTTACGGTTAGGGTTATGATTAAACTAGGTTTAGTGCTAGGATGAGGGTTAGTGTTTGTTTTAGGGTTAGGGCTAGGTTTTGGGGTATGGCTAATTTCAGATCTAGAATTATGTTTAAAGATAATTTTATGTTTAGGATTATGGCTACGTCTAGTGTAAGAGTTAGGTTTAGGTGTTGGGTCAGGTTTAAGGCTAAGGGCATTATTATGGACAAGGACTGGGTCTACGGTTAGAGTTAGGGATAGGTTAAGGTCTAAAGTTAGGGATTGAATTAGCATTAGGTTTCGTGTTAGAGTAATGATAGGATTAGTATTAGGGTCCAGACTAGGTTTATGGATAAGGATAGAAATAGGATTAGAGATAGCATTAGGTTTAGACCAAGGGTTAGCATTAGGGTTAGGGTTATGTTTATGGTAATGGATAGGGTTAGACTAGGGTTAGGGCTAGGATTATTGTTATGATTAGGGTTAGGTTTATGGTTAGGGCTTGGGTTAGGTTTAAAGCTCAGGATAGGACTCAGATCATGGCTAGATTTCAGGTTAAGTTAGTGCTAGTGTTAGGGTTATGGCTAATGTAAGTACTAGGGTTACATTTAGGGCTAATTTTCAGGTTAAGTTTAGGGATAGGTTGAGTGTTAGGGTTAGGTTTAAGGTCACGGTGATGTTTAGAGCTAGGGTTAATGCTAGTGTCAGAGTCAGGGTCAGAGTTAGTTGTAGGGTTTGGCTTAAAACTCGAATTAGGTCTAGGGTTTTGGGTAGGTGTATGGTTAGGTTTTCGTTTAGTTTAAAAATTAGTGTTAGAGCTATGGCTCAGTTTTGTTTTAGACAAGGGCTAGGGTTAGTGCTAGTTTGAAGATTAGCTTAGGCCTAGTATGTGGTTTAGTCTTAGGCTTCAGGTTACGTTTAGATTTAGAGATAGGTGCTGATCTATGATTAGTGCTAGGGCTAAGTATAGGGCAAGGGTTAGGTCAATGGTTAGGGCTAGGGTTATGGTTATGTAATGGAATAGGTTGAGAACTAGTGATAAGGCTAGTGTGAGAGTTAGAGTTCGTCTTATGGCTAGGTTTAGTGATATAGTTAGGGATAGGCCTGAATTAGGGCTAGGGTTACTGTTAGGTTTAGGCCTAGGTTTAGGGTGAGAGTTAGTGTTACGTTAAATTTAAAGGAATGGGTTATAGCAAGATTGAGGGCATGGCAAGGGTTAGTATTAGGGTTAGGGCCAGGGTTAGGGTTAAGGTTATGATTAAGGCTAGGGTTTAGGGCTAGGATGAAGGCTAGTGTTTGTATTAGGTTTAGGGCTAGTATTAGGTATAGGGCTAATGTCAGGTCTGGGGTTACAATTAGGGATACATTTAGTGTTAGGTTTATGGCTTGGGCCAATGTAAGGGTTAGGTTTAGGGTAAGGGTCAGTTTTAGAGGTAGGTTTATCATTAGGGTCAGAATAAATGTTAGGGTTTGGGTTAGGTTAGGGTTTATGTTTAGGGCTCAAAATAGCATTAGATTTAGGATTAGGGTAATGACAGGGTTAGGTTTTGGGTTTAGTTTTGGTTTATTGTAATGTGTAGGATTAGGGTTAGGCCTAGGGTCAGCATAAGGGTTAGGGTTATCGTTACGGTAATGGATAGAGTTAGACCTAAGTTTAGGGCTAGGGTTATGTATAGAATTAGTGCTTTTGTTTGGTTTAGTGTTAGGTTTAAGTTAAGGGTTAAAGCTAGGATAAGGACTCTGACTAAGGCTAAGTTTTGGTTAGGTTAGGGCTAGGGCTAAGACTATGGCCAATGTACAAAGTAAGGTTATGATTAGCACTAGTTATAAGGTTAGGGTTAAGGCTAGGTCTAGTGTTAAAATTAGATTTACAGTTAAATGATTTTAGAGCTAGGTTTATTGTTAGGGTCAGAGTCAGGGTCAGGATTAGTTTTCAGGTTAGGTTTAGGACTAGAATTAAGGATAGGATTAGGGATAGGGTTAGGGCTAGGTGTAAGGTTAGGGTTTGGTTTAGGTTAAGGGATAAGATTAGGCCTATAACACGGTTTTGTTTTAGGGCTAGGACTAGGGATAGGGCTAAGATTAGGTCTAGGTTTAGGGTGATGGTAAGGGAAAAGGTTAGAACTACCCATTATACTAAGACAAGAGTTGTAGTTAGTCTTAGGCCTAGGGTTATGTTTAGTGTTTGGGATAGGGCTAAGTTAACTCTGGTATTAGGGCAAGTATTAATGTTAGAGTTAGGCCTAGCGTTAGGGCTAGGTTTAGTGTTAGGATTTGGAATAGGGTGAGGTTTATGGTAAGCGATGAGTTTATACCTAGGTTTAGGGATAGGGTGAGGGTTAGAATTAGGGTTAGCGTTAGGGTTAGGGTTATGATGAAGGCGAGGATTATGTCTAGGATGTGGGTCAAAGTTTGTGTTAGGTTTAGGACTAGGATTAGAGCTAGGGCTAATGTCAGGTCTAGGGTTAGAGTTAGGGATAGTTTTAGGGTTAGGTTTATATCTAGCTCTATTTTAAGTGTTAGGTTTATGGTTAGGGTCAGGTTTAGAGCTAGGGGTATTATTAGGGTCAGGGTTAGGGTTTAGGTTAGGTTATGGTTTATGGTTAGGGATAGAATTATCATTAGGTTTAGTGATAGGTTAACAATAGTTTTAGGATTAGGGTTCAAGTTAGGTGTAGGGTAATAGATAGGGTTAGGGATGGGCATAGGATTAGGGTTTGGCATAGGGTTAGCATAAGGGTTAGGGTTATCCTTAGAGAAATTGATAGGGTTAGAGCTAGGGTTAGGGCTAGGGTTATGCTTAGGATTGGATCTAAGTTTAGGCTTAGGTTTAGGGTTAGGGCTATGGTTAGCATTACGGTTATCTTTAGGGTTAAAGATATGTTAGGGCTTGGATTAGGACTGGGTTTGCGAATAAGATAGGGCTATGTCTAAATTAGGAACTTGTTATGATTAGGGCTATTTTTAAGGTTAATGTTAGGGCTAGGTATAGTTTCAGGGTTAGGGTGATGTTTAGAGCTAGGGTTAATGTTAATGTCAGGGTCACTGTTCAGATTAGGATTATGGTTAGAATTAAAGCCAGAATTAGGCTAGGGTTAGGTCTAGGGGAATAGTTAGTGTTTGGCTTAGTCTAAGCATTATTATTAGGGCTAGGGCTAGGTTTTTCTTTAGGTCTAGGGCTAGAGTTATGGCTAGATTTAGGATTAGGTTTAGGTCTAGGGCTAGTGTTAGAATTTGGTTTAGGGTTAGGTTCAGGTTTAGACCTATGATTAGTGTTAGGGTCAGAATAAGGTTCAGGGTTAGGGTTAGGGTTTGGGTTATGGTTAGAGCCAAAATGAGGGCTAGAGTTAGGACTAGTAATAGGATTAGGGTTTGGGTTAGGTTAAGGATTAGTGTTAGAATTAGGATTAGTATTAGTGTTAGGGTTTGGCTTAGGGTTAGGGATAGAGTTAGAGCTAGTGTCAGGGCTAGAGTTAGCGTTTAAGCAAGGTTTAGAGCACAGATTAGGGCTTGTTTTTGCGTTAGGATTAAGTCTAGGGTTAGAGTAACAGCTAATGTAAGAACTAGGGTTACAATTAGAATTAATTTTAGGGTTATGGTTAGAGATTAGACCTATAGTGTTAGGATTAGGTTTAAGTTTAGGGTGATATTTAGAGCTAGTGTTAGTGTTAGGTTAGTAGTCAGGGTCAGGGTTAGTTTTAAGGTGAAGATTAGGACTCAAATTATGGCTAGGGTTACAGTAAGTGTTTGGCTTAAGGTTTAGTGCTAGGGTGAGTGTTAGGATATGAGTCAGAGTCTGGGTTAGTATTAAAGTTAAGGTTAGGACTCGAATTAGGGCTAGGGTTAGGTCTAGGTGTAGTATTAGGATTTTGTTTAAGTTAAGATTTAGTATTAGGGCTATTGCTTTTGATTTACTGCTGGGGTCTGGGTTAGGGCTAGTTTTACGAGGGGCATTCAGGTTAGGGCTAGTGTCTATGTTAGGCTTAGGGTTAGTGTTAGACTTGGAGTTAGGGATAGATCTAGGGTTACGGATCGGAATAAGAACAGGACAAGGTTTATGGCTAGGGTTAGAGCTAGGAATAGGGTTAAGGTAATGGATAAGGTTATAACTAGGGATAGGGCTAGTGTGAGAATTAGGGTTAGGGATAGGATTAAATAATGCTAGAATTAGAGTTAGGGTTATTGTTCAGCTTAGACCTAGCATTAGGTTTAGGGTTAGGGTTAAGTTTAGGGTAAGGATTTGCATTATAGCTAGGTTTAGAGGTAGGGTGAGGGTTAGAATTAGGGTTAGGCCTATGGTTAGTGTTACAGGATGATTAAGGCTGGTTTTAGGGCTAGGATGAGGGCTAGTGTTTGTTTTGGGGTAGAACTAGTATTAGGGCTAGGACTAATATTAGGTCTAGGGTTCTGGTTAAAGATAGATTTAGGGTTAGGTTTATAGATACAGGTAGTGTAAGGGTTATGTTTAGTTTTAGGTCAAGTTTAGAGCTAGGGGTATTATTAGGGTCAGGGCCTTGGTTAGGGTTTCTGATAAGCTATGGTTTAAATTTAGGGCTTGAATTAGCATTAAAGCTGGGGTTAGGGCAATGATAGGTTAAGGTTTAGGGTTTAGGTTTTGGTATAGTGTAAAGGATAGGGTAGGATTAGGGATAGTGTTAGGTTTAGGCCTAGGGTTAGCATTAGTGTTAGGTTTATAGTTATGGCAATAGATAGGGTTAGAGCTAGGGTTAGGGCTAGGGTTATTGTTATGATTAGGGCTAGGGTTAGGGTTAGTGTTAGGGTTAAGGCTTGGGTTAGGGCTTGAATTAGGGCTAGGTTTTGTGTTAACTTAGTGCTAGGATAAGGGTTACAGCTAATGTAAGTACCAGGGTTTCATTTAAGGCTAAATTTAGGTTTAGGGTTGGGGCTGGGTCTAGTGTTAGATTTAGGTTTATGGTTAGGGTGATTTTTAGATGTAGGGTTAGTGTTATGGTCAGATTCAGGATGAGGGTTAGGTTTTTGTGCTGCTTAAAAATCGAATTAGTGCTAAGTTTAGGATTAGGCTTAGGGATTGTTGGAGCTAGGGTTACAGTTATTGTTAGTGTTAAAGCTAGTGTTAGGGCTCTGATTCGGATAGGTTTGGGGTTAGAGTACTGCTGGTGTTAGGGCTACAGCTAATGTAAGAACTAGGGTTACAATTAGGGCTAGTTTTAGGGTTAGGGTTAGGGCTAGGGCTAGTGTTTGGGTTCGGTTTAGGTTTTGGGTGATGTTTAGAGCTAGAGTTAGTGTAGGGTCAGAGTAAGGGTCAGGATTAGTTTTAGGGTTAGGGATAGGACTCAAATTAGAGCTAGGTTTAGGGCTAGGTGTAGGCTTAGGGTTTGGTTTAGGATAAATGTTAGGGTTAGGGCTATGGCTCTGTTTTGTTGTAGGGCTTGGGCTAGGTTAGGGCTAGTTTTAGGGTTAGTGTTAGTGTTACAGCTTGTGTTAGTGAGAGATTTAGGCTTAGGTTTAGGGTTACATTTAGAGTTAGGATTAGAGGAGGATTAGAGATAGGGCTTTGGTTAGGGCTAAGGTTATGGCAAGTTTTAGAGTTATGGTATTCCTATACCCTAGGAATAGGACTAGGGTGAGAGTTAGAGTTAGTCTTAGGGCTAGGGTTAGGTTAGGTTTAGGGCTAAATTAGGGCTAGGATTAGGTCTAGGGTTTGCGCTAGGTTTAGGCCTAGTTTTAGGCTTAGGTTTAGATTTGGGGATAGGGTTAGATTTAGGGGAAGGAATGGGGTTATAGCTAGTGTTAGGGCGAGGTCGAATGTTAGAATTATTGTTAGGGCTAGAATTATGTTTTGGGTTAGTAATAAGGCTAGGTTTAGGGCTAGAATGAGGGGTAGGGTTTGTTCTAGGGTTATGGCAAGAATTAGGGCTAGGGCTAGTGTCAGGTGTAGGGTTACACTTAGGGATAAATTGAGGGTTAGATTTATGGCTAGGTCTAGGATAAGGGTTAGGTTTAGAGCTGGGGGTATTATTAGGGTTAGAATCAGGTTTCAGGTTTGGTTTAGGTTAGGGTTTAGGATTAGGGCTCAAATTAGCATTGGGGTGAGGGATATGGTATGGTAGGGTTAGGTTTAGGGTTCAGGTTAAGTGTAGTGTAATAGATAGGGTTAGAGTTAGTGAAAGGGTTAGGTTAGACCTAGGGTTAGCATTAGGGTAAGGGTTATGTTTAGGGTAATGGAGAGGGTTAGAACTAGGGTTAGGACAAGTGTTATGGTTAGTATTAGGGCTTGAGGTAGGGCTAGGGTTAGGGTTAGGCCCAGGGATAGCGTCAGGTTTAGGTTTAGGGTACAGTTTAAGGTTTGAGCTAGGGTTAGCACAAGGGCAAATGTAAGGTTTAGAGTTAGGCCTAGGTTATAGTTACGGTTAGGATCAAGGTTAGTGTTAGGATTAGGGCTAGGATTATCATTAGGTTTAGGGTATTGGATAGGGTTTGATTTCAGGTTAGGGTTAAGGTTATTATTAGGTTTTGGCTTAAGGGTAGTGTTAGGGATAGGTGTAGGGTTAGGTTTAGAGTAATTTTTAGGGTTTAAGCTAGGTTTAGGTCTATGAAAAGGTTTAGGTTTATGCTATGACTAGGGTTAGGGTTAGGGTAGATTTAGGGTTAGGGCTAGGGTTATCATTGGGGTTAGGGTTAGGGTTAGGGTAGATTTAGGGTTAGGGCTAGGGTTTTCATTGGGGTTAGGGTTAGGGTTAGGGTAGTGGGTAGGGTTAGAGCTACAGTTATGGCTAGGATTAATGTTAGGATTAGGGCTAGGGTTAAGGTCAGGGTTAGGATTAGGCCAAGGGTTATTGTTAGTGTTAGGTTATATTTAAGGGTTAGTGATTGAGCTAGGATTTGCATTAGGAGGAGTGCAAATATGCACTAGCATTAGAGTCAGGGTTAGGGTTAGGGCTAGGGTTAGCACTAGGGTTAGGTTTATGGTTAGGGTGATGGATAGAGTTAGAGGTAGGGTTTGGCTCTTGGTTATGGCTAGTTTTAGCGTTAGTGATATGGCTAGGTCTAGTTTAGGGTTAGATTTTCAGTTAGGAAAAGGTTTTGAGCTAGGGTTTGTGTTAGGATAAGGGTTAGTGTTTGGGTTAGTGTTAGGTTTATGGTTGGGTCCAGCAATAGGACTAGGGTTAGGTCTAGGGGTAGGGTTAGTGTTTGGGTTAGGTTAAGGGTTATTATTAGGGCTAGGGCTAGGTTTTTGTTTATGGCTAGGGCCAGAGTTATTGCTAGATGAAGGATTAGGTGTAGATCTAGATCTAGTGTTAGGGTTACATATACGTATAGGGTTACTGGTAGTGCCAATGTTAGGCGTCGGTTTAGGTTTAGGGTCATGTTTAGACCTATGGTTAGTATTAGGGTCAGAATAAGGGTCAGGGTTAGATTTAGGGTTTTGGATAGGGATATAGCTAGATTCACAGCTAGTGTTAGGACTCGTAATAGAGTTAGGGTTTGGGTTAGGCTAAGGATTATGTTAAAACTAGGTAGCTTTAGGGTTAGAGTTTGGCTTAGGGTAAGGGACAGGATTAGTGCTAGGGTTAGGGCTAGGCTTAGAGTGAGGGTTTGGGTTAGGGCTAGGGTTAGAGTTAAAGCTAGTGTTAGTGCTTGGATTAGGGCTAGGTTTTGTGTTAGCTTTAGGTCTATGGCTAATATAAAAACTAGGGTTACAATTGGGGCTAGTTTTAGGGTTATTGTTACATCTAGGTCAAGTATTAGGTTAGCTTTAGGGTTAGGGTTATGTTTAGGATAATGGATAGGTTAGGGTTAGGGAATGTGTTAGGGTTAGGCTTAGGGTCAGTATTAGGGTTAGGGTTAGGGTTTGGGTATTGGATAGTGTTAGAGCTAGGGTTAGGGTTAGGGCTAGGTTTGGGGGTTAGTGTAAGGATTAAAGTTAGCGTTATGTTTAGGATAAGGGTTAGAGCTACATTTAGGGTCAGAGATAGGTTTAAAGCTAGGGTTTGGGCTAAGATTAGGGCTAGGTTTTGGGTTTTGTTAGGGCTTGTGTTAGTGATATGGCGAATGTAAGAACTAGGGTTATGATTAGGGCTCATTTTAGGGTTACAGTTAGGGCTAAGTCAAGTTTTAGGATTAGGTTTAAGTTTAGGGTGATGTTTTGAGCTAGGGTTAATGTTAGGTTCAGAGTCAGGTTCAGGGTTAGTTTTAGGTTAGGGATAGGACTTGAATTAGGGGTAGGCTTAGGGATAGATGTAGGGTTAGGATTTGGTTTAAGTTAAGGATTATGGTTAGTGCTATAGCTTGGTTATGTTTTATGGCTAAGGCTAAGGTTATGGTAAGGGATAGGGTTAGAATTAGAAATAGGGCTAGGCGAGAATTAGATTTAGTCTTAAAACTAGGGTTAGGGTTATGGTTAGGGCTAATCTAGGCCTAGTAATAGGTCTAGGATTAGTGTTAGGGTTAGGCCTTATGTTAGGGCTATGTTTATGGTTAGGTTTAGGGTTAGGTTTAGGGGAAGAGATGGGGTTATAGCTAGGTTTAGAGCTAGGGTGATTAGAATTAGGTTTAGGGATAGGGTTAGGATTGTATTAGGATTAAGGCTAGATTTGGTGTTAGAATGAGGGTTTTTGAGGGTTTTTGTTACATTTAGGGCAAATTTTAGGGATAGGGATAATGTCAGGTTTAGGGTTATGGCTAGGGGTAGTTATAGGGTTATTTTCATGGCTAGGTCTTGTATAAGGGTTAGGTCTAGGGTAAGGATCAAGTTTAGAATTAGGTGTTTTTTGAGGTCACCTTCAGTTTTCAGTTATGGGTTAGGTTAAGTTTTAGGGTTAGGGCTCAAATTAGGGTTAGAGTTAGAGTTAGGTTTAGGGTAATGGATAGGTTTAAGTTCAGGATTCAGGTTAAGATTAAGATAATGGGTATGGTTAGGTTTAGTTATAGAGTTAGGGTTAGGCCTAGGGTTAGCATTTGGGTTATGGTTATTGTTAGGGTAATGGATAGCATTAGAGTTAGGGTTAGGGCTAGCGTTTTGGTTAGGATTAGGGCTAGAGTTAGAGTTAGGGTTAGGGCTAGGGCTAGGGTTATTGTTTGGGTTAGGTTTAGGATATAGGTTAGGTTTTGAACTAGCGTAAGTGCTAGGGTGAGAATTAGGTTTAGTGTTATGTCTAGGGTTAGATTTACAGTTAAGGTTAGGGTTAGAGTTAGGGTTAGGGCTAAGGTTACATTTATAGTTAGGTTAATGTATAGGATTAGATGTCAGGTTATGGTTAGGGATAGTTTTAGGTTTAGGGTTAGTGTTAGGGTTTGGGCTAGAGTTAGGGTTCGAGTATAGTTTAGGATTTGACGTAGGGTTAGGGCTATGATGAGGGTTAGGTTTAGGGTTAGGTCTAGGATTAGGTTTACTTTAGAGTTAGAGCTAGGGTTATCATTAGGTTTAGGGTTAGTTTTTTTGTAATGGAAAATTATAGAGATAGTATTAGGGCTAGTATTAACATTATGATTAGGGCTAGGGTTAGCATTAGGTTTAGGGATAGGGCTAGGGTTATGTTTAGGTTTACAGTTAGGGTTTTAGCCAGGTTTAGGTCTAAATTGAGGGTAAGGGTTAGCGTGAGAGATACGATTAGGGTTAGGGTTATGCTTAGGGATAGGTTTAGGCCTAGGATTAGGGCTGATTTTGTGTTAGGTTTAGATCTAGGGTTAGGGCTATGGGTATATAAGGACTAGGGTTATGGTTAGGGTTATGGCTAAGTCTAGTGTTAGGTTTATGTTTTTGTTATGGTTAGTTTCAAAGCTAAGTTAGGGTTAGTTTCAGGGTCTTTATTTGGATTAGGATTAGGGTCAGGGATAGAGCCTAAATTAGGATTGGTTAAGTCTAGATGTAGTGTTAGTGTTTGGGTTAGGTTAAGGTTTGTCATTAGGGTTAGGGCGAGGTTTTTGTTTCATTCTTGGGTGAGAGTTATGGCTAGATTTAGGATTAGGTTTATGTCTAGGACTAGTGTTAGTGTTAGGTTTATGTATACATTTACGGGTAGGGCTACTGTTAGGGTTTGGTTTATGGTTAGGGTCAGGGTTAGGGTTAGTGTTTGGGTTATGGTTATAGCTAGAATGATGGCTAGGGTTAGAACTAGTAATAAAGTTAGGATTTGTGTTAACCTAAGGATAAGCGTTAGGACTAGGGTTAGCATTAAGATTAGGGTTTGGCTTAGGGTAAGGAATAGGATTAGTGCTAGGGTTAGGGTTAGGATTAGGGTTAGGGCTAGGGCTAGGGTTAGGGTTAGGTATTGGTATAGGTTTATTGCTAGTGCTAGTGCTAGGGTTCATTTTAAGGTTAGGGTCAGGTTTAGACATACGGTTACCATTAGGGTCAGAATAAGTGTCAGGTTTGGGTTATGGTTAGAGCTAGAATGAGGGCTAAGGTTAGGACTACTAATAGAGTTAGGGTTTGGGTTAAAGTAAGAATTAGGGTTAAGACTAGTGTTAGCATTAGGGTTTGGATTAACTTAGGGTAAGGGATAAGGTTAGAGCTAGAATTAGGGCTATGTTTATGGTTAGGGTTAGGGCTAGTGTTAGAGTTAGTGTAAGGGTTAAAGCTAAGGTCAGGTCTCAGTTTAGAGCTAGGTTTTAGTTAGAGTTAGGGTTAGGTTTAAAGTTACAGCCAATGTAGACTAGGATTACCATTTGGGCTAGTTATAGAATTAGGGTTAGGACTAGGTCTAGTGTTAGGGTAAACTAACCATAAAACTGACCTTAGAAATAATCCTAAATTTAACACTCGGCATAGCCCTAACCCTAACTCAAACCCTAAACTTAACCATAAACCTAAACATAACCATAGCCCTAATCCTAACCCTAAACCAAAATCTAACCCTAACCCTATCCCTATATCTAACCCTATCCATTACCCTAACCATAAACCTAACCTTAATGGTAACCCTAGCCCTAACCCTAACACTAACTCTACCATATCCCTACACCTAACCCTAAAACTAACCCTCTCCCTAGCCATAACCCTAGCTCAAAACTGAACCCTTACACTAACCATAACCCTAAACCTAACCCTAGTTCTAAACCTAACCCTAACCATAACTCAAGACCTATTCCTAACCTTAACCCTAGTTCTAAACTAAGCTCTAATCTGACCCACTACCATAACCTAACTAAGCCTAACCCTAACCCTATTGCTAATGCTAACCCTATCAATTACCCTAAACCTAACCTGAACCCTAAACTAATCCCTATCATTACCCGAACTCTAACCCTAATGCTAATTCGAGCCCTAAACTTAAATCCTAACTTAAACAAAACCTTAACCTTGATCCTAAGCTTAAAATTTCCCCTAGCTCTAAACCTGAACCTTACCCTAAGCCTAACCTTTACACTAGATGTAGACCTAAACATAACCCTAAAATTATCTTTAACCATAACCCTAGACCTAATATTAGCCTTAGCCCTAATCCTATCCCTAAACTTAAAAAAAAAAAAAACACTAGCCCTCATCCTAGCCATAAACCTAGCCTTAATCATAACCCTAACTCTACACCTATCCCTATCCCTACTATAACCATAACCCTACCACTAAACCTAGCTATAACACCATCCCTTATCCTAAACATAAACCTAACCGTAATCTTATCGCTCAGCCTAAACTGAACACTAACTCTAGCCCTAATCCTGGCCTTAACTTAACCCTTATTCAAACCCTAACCCTAATCCTAGCCCTAAGACAAACTCTAACTCTCACACTAGCCCTATTCCTAGTTCTAACCCTATCCCTTACAGTAACTCTAAACCTAGCCCTAACCCTAGCACTAACCCTTGCCCTATCCTTAGTCCTAGCCTAACCCTAGATCTAAGCCTAACTCTAAATATAACCATAACCCAAAACTAAGCCTAACACTAACACTAGACATAACCCTAATACTCATCATAAAACTAGTGCTAACCCTAACCCTGAAACTAAAACAAAACCGAGCAATAGACCTAACCCAAAACCTTAACTTAAAACAAACCCTAAATTAAAACTACAACAAACCCTAGCCCTAATTCAAGTCCTTAACCTAAACTTAAAACTAACCCTGACTTATACCCTAATACTCACCCTAGCTCTAATACACCACTCTAAACTTAAACCAAACCCTAACAGTAAACCTAGCCCTAATTTGAGTCCTAATCCTAAAACTAATCCTTTCCCTGACTCCTATCCTAATAACCCTAGCTCTAAATTCATCCTAACCTTAAACATAAACATAAAGACTAATCTTAAACACTAACCCTAAATCTAACTAAATTGTAATCCTGATTCTTATATTATTCTTTTTTAAAGATAGATAGAGAGAGAGAGAGAGAGAGAGAGAGAGAGAGAGAGGAGAGAGAGAGAGAGAAAAAAAGAATTTTTTTTAATATTTATTTTTTTAGTTTTTGGCGGACACAACATCTTTGTATGTGGTGCTGAGGATGGAACCCGGGCCACGCGCATGCCAGGTGAGCATGCTATCGCTTGAGCCACATCCTCAGCCCTTACATTATTCTTTGCCCTAACCCTAACCCTAATGATAACACAAAATGTAGCCGTAATCTGAGCACTAAACCTAGCTTTAACACTAACCCTAATCCTAACCCTACCCCTAACACTAGCTCTAACTCTATCCCTAAACCTAAGCAAAACCCTAACACTAATGGTAACCCTAGACCTATCCCTAATCCTTAGGATAATCAAAACACTAACCCTATTAATAGTCCTAGATCTAGCCCTAATTCTAGCTCTAACCTATTCCAAACCCTAACCCTAACCCTGACGCTTATTCTGACCATAACACTAACCCTAGGTCTAAACCTGACCCTAACCCTAGACCAAACCCTAACACTAGCCCTACCAGTAAACTTATACCAAACCTGACTCCACCACTAGCCCTAGACTTAAATCTAATCCTAAATCTAGCCTTAACTCTAGCTCTATACCTAAACAAAAACCTAGCCCTAGCCCTAACAATAACCCTTAACCTAATTCAAAGTCTAACCCTACCCCTAGACATAAACCTTGTCATAATTCTGGCTTTAACCTTAACCCTAACACTAACCTGAACACTGACCCTACATTTAACACTAAGCTATCACTAAACCTGACCCTAACCAAAAACCTAAACCTAACACTAGACCTAGCCATAACCTCAACCTACAACTAGCCCTAATAATAATCCTAGCTCTTACATTACCCATAGCCCTAACTGTACACCTTAACCTAACACAAAACCTAAGGCAAATCCTAGGCCTAAATCTAGCCCTAAGCATAACCCTAACCCTAACCCTAGCACTAATTTAACCATAACTCTAGCCTTAGTTCTAAACCTTACCCAATGCCTAACCCTTACACTAAATATAAACTTAGACTTATCTTTAACTCTAACCCTAACCCTGTCCCTAACCATAAACTTAACCCTATCCCTAAACCTAGCTCTGAACATACCCATTATCCTAACCATTATCCTAATCCTAACAGAAAACTAACCCTAGACCTAACCCTAAACCTAACACTTGCCATAGCCCTAACGCTAGCTCAAACCCTAACCTGTACCAGAAACCTAAACCTAACCATGCCCTAACCTTAACCCTAAAACTAAATCTAACCCTAAAACTAATCCTAAACTTACATCTAACCATATCCATTACGCTAACCCTTATCCTAACCCTAATAATAAACATAGCCTTAATGCTAACCCAAATCCTAAACTTACCATAATCCTATCCCCAGACCTAATGCTGAACCTAACCTCAACTTAGCCCTAGCCCTAACTCTAGATCAAACGCTAACCCTTACACTAAACAAACCCTAGCCCAAACCCTAACCCTAACCCTAGCCCTAAGACAAATTCTCACTCTCACACTAGCCCTATTCCTAGTTCTAACCGAATCTCTGACAATAACCTAACCCTAGCCCTAACCCATGCCCTATCCTTAGTCCTAGCCTAACCCTAGATCTTAGCCTAACTCTAAATGTATCCCTAACCATGACCCTAAGCCTAACACTAACACTAAACCTAACCATAATGCTAATAATAAAACTAGAGCTAACCCTATTCCTGGGATAAAACAAAACTGGACAATAGACTAACCCTAAACCTTAACTTAAACTAAACCCACAATTACACCTAGAACTAATCCTAGCCCTAATTTGAGTCCTAACCCAAACATTAAAACTAACCGTGACCCTGACTTATACCCTAACACTAACCCTAGCTCTAAAACACCACTCTAACCTTAAACCAAACCCTACCAGTAAACCTATCCCTCATTTGAGTCCTAAGAACTAGGGATATCAGTAGGGCTAATTTTAGAGTTAGGGTTATGGCTAGGTCTAGTGTTAGGTTTATATTTTCGGTTAGGGTCAGGTTTAGAGGGAGGTTTACTGTTAAATGCTGGTCAGTGTACAGGTTAGAGTTAGAGTTAGGGTTATAGCCAGAATTAGGACTAGGTTTAGGTCTAGGGGTAGGAGTAGTGTTTGGGTTAGGGTAAGGGTTATTGTTAGGGCTAGGACTAGGTTTTGTTTAGGTCTAGGGCTAGAGTTAAGGCTAGATTTAGGAGTAGATTTAGGTCTAAGGCTAGCGGTAGTGTTAGGTTTAGGAATAAATTTGTCCGTAGTGCCAGTGTTAGAGTTTGGCCTCGGGTTAGGGTCGGTTTTAGACCTAAGTTTAGTGTTAGGGTCAGAATAAGGTCAGGGTTAGCATTAGAGTTTGGGATAGGATTAGAGCTAAAATGAGTGCTAGGGTCAGAACTATTAATGGGGTTAGGATATTGGTTAGTCTAAGGATTAGGGATATGTCTAGGTTTACCATTAGGGTAGGGTTTCGCTTAGGGTAAGGGATAAGGTTAGAGCTAGGGTTAGGGTTAGAGTTAGGGTTAGAGTTAAAGCTAGGTTTAGAGCTTGGATTAGGGCTTGTTTTGTTGTAGGGTTAGGGCCAGAGTTAGGGCATTGGCTAATGTTATAACTAGGGTTACAATTAGGTTTAGTGTTAGGGTTCGGGTTAGGAGTAGGTCTGGTGTTAGGGTTAGGTTTAAGGTTAGGGTGATATTTGGAACTAGGGTTAGTGTTAGGATATGAGTCAGGGTCAGGGTTAGGGTTAGAACTCGAATTAGTGATAGGGTTACTGTTAGGTTTTTGTTTAAGGTTAGTATGGGTTCTAGAGCTAGGGTGAGCATTAAGATATGATTCTTTTTCAGGGTTAGATTTAATGTTAGGGTTAGGAGTCAAATTTAGGTCTAGGCTTAGGTCTAGATGTAGTTTTAGAGTGGTTTAAGTTAAGGTTTAGAGTTAGGGCCATTTGTCAGTTTTGTTTTACTGCTAGGGTTAGGGTTAGGGCTAATTTTAAAATTAACATTAGAGTTAGGGCTAGTGTTAGTGTTAGGCTTAGGCTTAGGTTTAGGGTTACGTTTAGAGTTAGGGTTAAAAATAGGGTTAGGGCAAGGACTAAGGATAGGGCAAGCATTAGTAGTAGGTTTAGGGCTAGGTTTTGGGTTTTGGTAAGGAATAGTGGTAGAACTAGGGATAGGGCTAGTGTGAGAGTAAGAGTTAGTCTTACTGCTAGGGTTAGGATTACGTTTAAATATAAGGTTACCGGTAGAGCCAGTGTTAGGGTTTCCTCTATGCTTAGGTTCAGGTTTAGACCTAGGGTTATTGTTTGTGTCAGAATAAGGGTCAGGGTTAGCATTAGGGTTTGGGATAAGATTAGAGCTAGAATGGGGGCTAGAGTCAGGATTATTAAAAGAATTTGGATTTTGGTTAGCCTAATAATTAGGAATAGTTCTTGGGTTAGCATTAGGGTTAGAGGTTTGCTTAGGGTAAGGGATAGGGATAGAGCTAGGGTTAGAGATAGGGTTAGGATTAAGCTAGGTTTAGAGCTCTAATTAGAGCAAGTTTTTTGTTGTAGGGTTAGGGCAATGACTAATGTAAGAACTAGGGTTACCGTTAGGGTTAGTTTTAGGGTTAGGGTTAAGGGTAGGTCTAGTTTTAGTGTAGGGTTTAAGGTTAGAGTGATATTAAGAGCTAAGGTTAGTGTTAGGATATGAGTAAGGGTCAGAGTTAGGGTTAGGACTCGAATTAGGGATAGGGTTACTGGTAGGTATTGGTTTAAGGTTAGGATGGGGTCTAGAGCTAGCGTGAGCATTAGGATACGAGTCTGTGTCAGGGTTACTTTTAAGGTTAGGATTATGAGTCGAATTTAGGGCTAGGGTTAGGTCTAGATGTAGTGTTAGGGTGGTTTAAGTTAAGGTTTAGGGTTAGGGCTATTGCTTGGTTTTGTTTTACTGCTAGGGTTAGGGTTAATTCTAATTTTATGATTTGCGTTAGGGTTAGGGCTAGTGTTAGTGTTAGAATTAAGCTTAGGTTTAGGGTTAGATTTAGGTTTAGGGTTAGATTTAGGTTTAGGGTTAGGACTCAGGATAGGGCAAGGGTTAGGGCTAGGGTTAGATTATGGTATATAATAGGGTTATAACTAGGGATAGGGCTAGTGTGAGTTAGAGTTAGTCTTAGGGCTTGGGTTAGGGAAATGGATAAATTAGGGATAGGATTATATCTATGGTTATGTTCAGCTTAAATATAGAGTAGGATTTGAGTTAGTATTAAGTTTAGGGCAAGGGATAATGTAATAGCTAGGTTTAGGGTAGGGTGATATTTAGAATTAGGGTTAGAGCTTTGGTTACGGTTAGGGTTATGATTAAAGCTAGGTTTAGTGCTAGGATGAGGGTTAGTGTTTGTTTGAGGATTAGGGCTAGGTTTTGGGGTATGGCTAATTTCAGATCTAGAATTATGTTTAAAGATAATTTTATGTTTAGGATTATGGCTACGTCTAGTGTAAGATTTAGGTTTAGGTGTTGGGTCAGGTTTAAGGCTAAGGGCATTATTATGGACAAGGACTGGGTCTATGGTTAGAGTTAGGGATAGGTTAAGGTCTAAAGTTAGGGATAGGTTAAGGTCTAAAGTTAGGGATTGAATTAGCATTAGGTTTCGTGTTAGAGTAATGATAGGATTAGTATTAGGGTCCAGACTAGGTTTATGGATAAGGATAGAAATAGGATTAGAGATAGCATTAGGTTTAGACCAAGGGTTAGCATTAGGGTTAGGGTTATGTTTATGGTAATGGATAGGGTTAGGGCTAGGGTTATTGTTATGATTAGGGCTGGGGTTATGGTTAGGGCTTGGGCTAGGTTTAAAGCTCCTGATAGGGCTCATATTATGGCTAGATTTCAGGTTAAGTTAGTGCTAGGGTAAGGGTAATGGCAAATGTAAGTACTAGAGTTACATTTAGGGCTAATTTTCAGGTTAAGTTTAGGGATAGGCTGAGTGTTAGGGTTAGGTTTAAGGTCAGGGTGATGTTCAGAGCTAGGGTTAATGCTAGTGTCAGAGTCAGGGTCAGAGTTAGTTGTAGGGTTCGGCTTAAAACTCGAATTAGGTTAGGGTTAGGTGTAGATGTATGGTTAGGTTTTCGTTTAGTTTAAGGATTAGTGTTAGAGCTATGGCTCAGTTTTGTTTTAGGCAAGGGCTAGGGTTAGTGTTAGTTTTAAGATTAGTGTTAGGTTTAGGCCTAGTGTTTGGTTTAGTCTTAGGCTTAAGGTTACATTTAGATTTAGAGATAGGTATTGATCTAAGATTAGTGCTAGGGCTAAGTATAGGGCAAGGGTTAGGACAACAGTTAGGGCTAGGGTTATGGTTATGTAAAGGAATAGGATTAGAACTAGTGATAAGGCTAGTGTGAGAGTTAGAGTTTGTCTTATGGCTAGGTTAAGGGATATGGTTAGGGATAGGGCTGAATTAGGGCTATGTTTAGTGTTAGGTTTAGACATAGGTTTAGGGTGAGAGTTAGGGTTATGTTAATTTTAAAGGAATGGGTTATAGCAAGATTGAGGGCTTGGAAAAGGTTAGTATTACGGTTAGGGCCAGAGTTAGGGTTAAGGTTATGATTAAGGCTAGGGTTAGGGCAAGGATGAAGGCTAGTGTTTGTATTAGGTTTAGGGCTAGTATTAGGTCTAGGGCTACTGTCAGGTCTAGGGTTACAATTAGGGACACATTTAGTGTCAGGTTTATGGCTTGGGCCAATGTAAGGGTTGGGTTGAGGGTAAGGGTCAGTTTTAGAGGTAGGGTTATTATTAGGGTCAGAATCAAGTTTAAGGTTTGGGTTAGGTTAGTGTTTAAGTATAGGCCTCAAATTAGCATTAGATTTAGGGTCAGTGTAATGAGAGGATTAGGTTTTAGATTTAGTTGTGGTTTAGTGTAATGTGTAGGATTAGGGTTAGTCCTAGGTTAGCATAAGGGTTAGGGTTATCATTAAGGTAATGGATAGAGTTAGACCTAAGTTTAGGGCTAGGGTTATGTATAGAATTAGTGCTTCTGTTTGGGTTAGTGTTAGGTTTAAGTTAAGGGTTAAAACTAGGATAAGGATTCTGACTAAGGCTAAGTTTTGGTTAGGTTAGGGCTAGGGCTAAGACTATGGCTAATGTACAAAGTAAGGTTATGATTAGCACTAGTTATAAAGTTAGGGTTAAGGCTAGGTCTAGTGTTAAAGTTAGATTTACGGTTACAATGATTTTAGAGCTAGGTTTAGTGTTAGGGTCAGAGTCAGAGTCAGGATTAGTTTTCAGGTTAGGTTTAGGACTAGATTAGGGATAGGGTTAGGGATAGGGTTAGGGCTATGTGTAAGGTTAGGGTTTGGTTTAGGTTAAGGGTTAAGATTAGGGCTATAACATGGTTTTGTTTTAGGGCTAGGGCTAGGGTTAGGGCTAAGATTAGGTCTAGGTTTAGGGTGATAGTAAGGGAAAAGGTTAGAACTACTCATTATACTAAGACAAGAGTTGCAGTTAGTCTTAGGCCTAGGGTTATGTTTAGTGTTTGGGATAGGTCTAAGTTAGCTCTGGTATTAGGGCAAGTGTTAATGTTAGAGTTAGGCCTAGGGTTAGGGCTAGGTTTAGTGTTAGGATTTGGAATAGGGTGAGGTTTATTGTAAGGGATGAAATTATACGTAGTTTTAGGGATAGGGTGAGGGTTAGAATTAGGGTTAGCATTAGGGTTAGGGTTATGATGAAGGCGAGGATTATGTCTAGGATGTGGGTTAAGGTTTGTGTTAGGGTTAGGACTAGGATTAGAGCTAGGGCTAATGTCAGGTCTAGGGTTCGAGTTAGGGATAGTTTTAGGGTTAGGTTTATATCTAGGTCTATTTAAGGGTTTGGTTTATGGTTAGGGTCAGGTTTAGAGCTAGGGGTATTATTAGGGTCAGGGTTAGGGTTTAGGTTAGGTTATGGTTTATGGTTAGGGATAGAATTAGCATTAGTTTTAGTGATAGGTTAAAGATAGTTTTAGGTTTAGGGTTTAAGTTAGGTGTAGGGTAATAGATAGGGTAAGGGATGGGCATAGGATTAGGGTTTGGCCTAGGGTTAGCATAAGGGTTAGGGTTATCCTTAGAGAAATTGATAGGGTTAGAGTTAGGTTTAGGGCTAGGCTTATGCTTATGATTGGATCTAAGTTTAGGCTTAGGCTTAGGGTTAGGGCTATGGTTAGCATTACGGTTATCTTTAGGGTTAAAAATATGTTAGGGCTTGGATTAGGACTGGGTTTGCGAATAAGATAGGGCTATGTCTAAATTAGGAACTTGTTATGATTAGGGCTACTTTTAGAGTTAATGTTAGGGCTAGGTATAGTTTCAGGGTTAGGGTGATGTTTAGAGCTAGGGTAAGTGTTAATGTCAGGATCAATGTTCAGATTAGGATTATGGTTAGAATTAAAGCCAGAATTAGGCTAGGGTTAGGTCTAGGGGAATAGTTAGTGTTTGGCTTAGTCTAAGCGTTATTATTAGGGCTAGGGCTAGGTTTTTCTTTAGTTCTATGGCTAGAGTTATGGCTAGATTTAGGATTAGGTTTAGGTCTAGGGCTAGTGTTAGAGTTTGGTTTAGGGTTAGGTTCAGGTTTAGACCTATGATTAGTGTTAGGGTCAGAATAAGGTTCAGGGTTAGGGTTAGGGTTCGGGTTATGGTTACAGCCAGAATGAGGGCTAGAGTTAGGACTAGTAATAGGATTAGGGTTTGGGTTAGTTAAGGATTAGGGTTAGAATTAGGATTTGAATTAGTGTTAGGGTTTGGCTTAAGGTAAGGGATAGAGTTAGAGCTAGTGTTAGGGCTAGAGATAGGGTTTAGAGCTCAGATTATGGCTAGTTTTTGTGTTAGCATTAGGGGTAGGGTTAGAGTAACAGATAATGTAAGAACTAGGTTTACAATTAGGGTTAATTTTAGGGTTATTGTTAGGGGTTAGACCTCTAGTGTTAGGATTAGGTTTAAGGTTAGGGTGATATTTAGAGCTAGTGTTAGTGTTAGGTTAGTAGTCAGGGTCAGGATTAGTTTGAAGGTGAAGATTAAGACTCAAATTATGGCTAGGGTTACAGTAAGTGTTTGTTTTAAGGTTAGGATGGTGTTTAGAGTTAGAGTGAGTGTTAGGATATGAGTCAGAGTCTGGGTTAGTATTAAGGTTAAGGTTAGGACTCGAATTAGGGCTAGGGTTAGATCTAAATGTAGTATTAGGGTTTGGTTTAAGTTAAGGTTTAGTATTAGGGCTATTTGTTTTGATTTACTGCTAGGGTCAGGGTTAGGGCTGGTTTTACTAGTAGCATTAGGGTTAGGGCTAGTGTTTATGTTAGGCTTAGGGTTAGTGTTAGATTTAGAGTTAGGGATAGATCTGGGGTTACGGCTAGAAATAAGAACAGGGCACAGTTTATGGGTAGGGTTAGAGCTGGTGTTAGGGTTAAGGTAATGGATAAAGTTCAAACTCGGGATAGGGCTAGTGTGAGAATTAGAGTTAGTCTTAGGGCTAGGGTTAGGGTTAGGGATAGGATTAAATAATGCTAGAATTAGAGCTAAGGTTATTGTTCAGCTTAGGCCTAGCATTAGGTTTAGGGTTAGGGTTAAGTTTAGGGTAAGGATTGCCATTATACCTAGGTTTAGAGGTAGGATGAGGATTAGAGTTAGGGTTAGGCCTATGGTTACGGTTAGGGTTATGATTAAGGCTGGTTTTAGGGCTAGGATGAGGGCTAGTGTTTGTTTTTGTGTAGGGCTAATATTTGGGCTAGAACTAATATTAGGTCTAGGGTTCTGGTTAAAGAGAGATTTAGGGTTAGGTTAATAGATACAGTTAGTGTAAGGGTTATGTTTAGTTTTAGGTCAAGTTTAGAGCTAGGGGTATTATTAGGGTCAGGGCCTTGGTTAGGGTTTGGGATAAGCTATGGTTTAAATTTAGGGCTTGAATTAGCATTAAGGCTAGGGTTAGGGCAATGATAGGGTGAGGTTTAGAGTTTAGGTTTGGTTTAGTGTAATGGAAAAGGGTAGGATTAGGGATAGTGTTAGGTTTAGGCCTAGGATTAGCATTAGTGTCAGGTTTATAGTTATGGCAATAGATAGGGTTAGAGCTAGGATTAGGGCTAGGGTTATTGTTATGATTAGGGCTAGGGTTAGGGTTAGTGTTAGGGTTAAGGCTTGGGTTAGGGCTTGAATTAGGGCTAGGTTTTGTGTTAACTTAGTGCTAGGATAAGGGTTACAGCTAATGTAAGTACCAGGGTTTCATATAAGGCTAAATTTAGGTTTAGGGTTGGGGATGGGTCTAGTGTTAGGTCTAGGTTTAGGGTTAGGATGATTTTTAGATGCAGGGTTAGTGTTATGGTCAGATTCAGGGTGACGGTTAGTTTTTTGTGCTGCTTAAAACTCGAATTAGTGCTAAGTTTAGGGTTAGGGTTAGGGTTTGTTTAAGGTTAAGGGTTAAGTTTAGGGCTATGTCTGGGATTTGTTTTAGGGCTAGGACTAGAATTAGGGCTAGTATTAGGATTAGCATTAGCGTTAGGGCTAGTGTTAGGTTTACGTTTAGGCTTAGGGTTAAAGTTAGATTTAGAGTTAGCATTAGATCAAGGATAGGGCGAGGGTTAGGGTTCGGGCTAGGATTATTGTTCCAGAAAGGGATAGGGTTAGAACTATGGATGGGGCAAGGGTGAGAGTTACAGTTATTCATAGGGCTAGGGTTAGGGCTAAGGTTAGGGATAGGCATAAATTAGGGGTAAGAATAAGGCTAGGGTTAGGGCTAAGATTAGGGCTAGGGTAAGTGTTAAGGTTAGGCATAAGGTAAGGGTTAGGGTTAGGATTAAGGCTAGGTTTAGGGCTAGCATAAGGGCTGGGTTTTGTGATAGGTTTAGAGCTAGCATTAGGGCTAGTGCTAATGTCAGTTCTAGGGTTACGGTTGGGGATCGATTTAGAATGTTTTAAGTCTAGGTCTACTGTAATGGTTAGGTTTAGGGTAATGGTCAGGTTTAGAGCTAGGGGAATTATTAGCATAAGGTTCAGGGTTAGAGTTTGTTTGAGGATCGGGTTTAGGGTTAGGGCTCTAATTAGCTTTAGGTTCAGGGTTAGGGTAATGATAGGTTTTTGTTTAGGGTTCAGTTTAGGTTTAGGGTAATTGATAAGTTTAGGGTTAGCAATAGGGTTAGTGTTAGGTCTAGAGTTAGCATTAGGATAAGGTTTATGATTAGGATAATGAATAGGGTTAGAGCTAATCTTAGGGCTAGGTTAATGATTAGAAATATGTCTTGAGTTAGGGTTAGGGTTAGGGTTAGGGTTAGATCTAGGGTTATGGTTAGGGTTATGTTTAGTGTAAGAGTTGTGTTTTGAGCTAGGTTTAGGGCTAGGGCAAGGGTTACATTTAGGGTTAGGTCTATGGATAAGATTCCAGTATGGTTAGAGTTAGGGTTAGGATTAGGGCTATGTTCATCCTTAGGGGGAGTGTTAGGGTTAGGGTAATGGATACGATGAGATGTAGGTTTAGGTTTATGGTTAGAGTTAGATTGAGGTTTAGGCTTAGGGTTAGTGCTATGGTTATGGTTAGGTTTATGATAAGGGTTAGGGTTTTAGCTAGGGTTAGGTCTATGGTGAGGGTGAGTTTTAGGGTTAGGTCTAGGATTAGTTTTCTGGTTAGGTTTAGGGTTAGGTTTAGGCCTAGGGTTATCAATAGAGTTAGGGTTATGTTTAGGGTAATGGGTATCTTTAGGGCTAGGTTTAGTGCTAGAGTTAAGGTTATGGTTAGGGTTAGATTTAGGAATAGGTGTAGGTTTATATTTAGGGTAAGGGTTAGGTTTTGAGCCAGGGTTAGGACTAAGGCGAGGGTTATGGTAGGGTTGTGGCTATGGTTTGTGTTATGCTTACAACTAAGGCTAGGTTTATGCCTAGGGTATTATCTGGGTTTTGTGTTAAGTTTAGGCCTAGGGTTAGGGCTATGGGTAATATAAGAGCTAGGGTTATGATTAGGGCTAGGTTTAGGGTTAGAATTATGGCTAGGTCTAGTGTTAGGTTTAGATGTTGGTTAGGCTCATGTTTAGAGATTGGTTTACTGTTAAAGGCAAGGTCAGTGTTCAGGTTAGAATTAGGGTTAGGGTGAAAGCCAGAATAGGACAAGGTTAGGTTTAGGGGTAGGGTTAGTGTTTGTTTTAGGTTAAGGGTTACTGTTAGGGCTAGGTTTAATTTTATGTTTAGGTCTAGGGCTAGAGTTATTGCTAGATTTATGATTTGGTTTAGGTTTAGGGCTAGCATTAGGGTTAGGTTTAGGTATAAGGTTACTATAGGGCTTGTTTCAGGGTTCAGTTTAGGGTTAGGATCAGTTTTAGACCTATAATTAGTGTTAGTGTCAGAATAAGGGTGAAGGTTAGGGTTAGGTTTTGGGTTAGAATTAGAGCTAGAATGAGTGCTTGGTTTAGGACTAGAAATAGAGTTAGGCTAAGGATTAAGATTAGGACTAGGGTTAGCATTATGGATAGGGTTTGGCTTAGGGTAAGGTATACGGTTAGGGGTAAAGTTAGGGTTAGTTTTAGGACTAGGGTTAGAGTTACAGTTAGCAATAAATCTGGTATTAGGGCTGGGATTAGGGCTATTTTTTTTTTTTTTGTAAGGGTTAAGGCTAGAGTTAGGGCTAAGGCAAATGTAAGAACTAGGTTTGTGTTTAGGGTCAGTTTTAGGGATGGGATTTTGGCTGGTCTAGTGTTAGCATTAGCTTTAGGGTTAGGGTGATATTTGGAGCTATGGTTAGTTTTAGGCCTAGGACTTGAATTAGAGCTAGGGTTATGGCTAGTTTTAGAATTAGGGTTTGGTTTAGGTTAAGGTTTAGTGTTAGAGCAATGGCTCTGTTTTGTTTTAGGGCTAGGGCTAGGGTTAGGGCTAGTTTTAGGATTATCAATGGTATTAGGGCTAGTGGTAGGGTGAGGTTTAGGCTTACGTTTAAGGTTAGATTTAGAGTTATGGTTAGATCTAGGGTTAGGGCTATGGCTACGATGAAGGGTAAGGTTAGATCTAAGGAAACAGATAGGCTTAGAAATCAAAATAGGGCTAGGGTGAGAGTGAGTTAGTCTTAGGGATAGGGTTAGGGATAGGGTTAGGGTTAGGGCTAAATTCGGGCTAGGATTAGCACTAGGGTTAATGTTAGTGTTAGGCCTATGGTTAAGTTTAGGGTTAGTTTTTGTGTAATTGTTAGGGTTAGGGTTAGTTTTAGAGGATGTGATGGGCTTATAGTTAGGTTCAGGACTCGGTTGAGGGTTAAAATTAGGGATAGAGCCAGGGTGAGGGATTGGATTAGGATTAAGGCTAGGTTTAGGGCTAGGATCAGGGCTAGGTTTTGTGTTAGGGTAAGGGCTAGAATTAGGGCTAGAACTAATATCAGGTCTAGGTTTATGTTTAGGGTTAGGTTTATGGCTAGGTCTATTGTAAGTGTTAGGTTTAGTGTAAGGGTCAGGTTTAAAGCTGGCTGTATTATTAGGGTCAAAATCCAGGTTAGGGTTTAATTTAGGTAAAGGTTTAGGGTTAGGGCTCAAATTAGCATTAGGGTTAGGGTTCAAGTAATGAATAGGATCAGGTTTAATGTTCAGGTTAGGTATAGAGTAATGTATAGGGTTAGTTTTAGGGATAGTATTAGGATTAGGCCTAGGGTTAGCATTTGGGATAGGCTTATGTGTAGGGTAATGGATAGAGTTAGTGCTAGTGTTAGAGGTTAAAGTTAGGATTAAGTCTAGGGTTAGGGTTAGGAATTGGGTTAGCGTTAGGGTTAGGTTGAGGCTTAGTGTTTATGGTTAGGGCTAGGGTGAGGTTTAGGGTTAGAATCAGGGCTATGTTTAGAATTAGGGTGAGAGTTAGGGCTAGGGTTAGCATTAGCGTTAGGGTTATATTTAAGGTAATGGATAGAATTTGAGGTAGAATTTATGCTATGGTTACAGTTAGGAATAGGGCAAGGTTTAGGGTTAGGGTTAGGGTTACATTTAGGGTAAGAGTTAGAGTTTGAGCTAATATTAGGGCTAGGCAAGTGTGAGGGTTAGGGCTAGGGCTAATGTTAGGATTAGGCTTACAGCTAGTTTTAGTGCTACAATTAGGGCTAGGTTTTGGGGGGAGGTTTATGGCTAGTGTTAGGACTATGGGTAATGTAAGAACTAGGATTATGGTTATGGCTATTTTTAAGGTTAGTTTTATGGATAGGTCTAGTGTTAGGGGTAAGTTTTGGGTTAGGATAAGTTTTAGAGCTAGGGTTTGTGTTAGGGTAAGGGTCAGTGTTCAGGTTAGCATTGGATTTATGGTTAGGAGCACAATTTTACGAGGGTTAGTTCTAGGGGTATTGTTAGTCATTGTGTTAGACTAATGTTTATTGTTAGTGCTAGAACTAGGTTCTTGTTTAGGGCTAGGGCTAGAATTATGGCTATATTTAGGATTAATTTTATGTCTAGTGTTAATATTATGGTTAGGTTTAGTTATAGGTTTACCCATAGGGCTAGTGTTAGTGTTTGGTTTAGGGTTAGGGTCAGGCTTAGACCTAGGGTTAGTGTTATGGTCAGAATAAGAGTCAGGGATAGGCTTAGGGTTTGAGTTAGTGTTAGAGATAGAATGAGGCCTAGAGTTAGGACTAGTAATAGAGTTAGGGTTTGCAGTAGGCTAAGGATTATGATTAGGACTAGTGTAGCATTAGGGTGAGGGTTGGCATATGGTAAGGGATAGGGTTAGAGCTAGGATTAGGGTTAGGTTTAGTGTTTGTGTTAGGGTTAAAGCTAGGGTTTGGGTTCAGATTAAGGTTGGGTTTTGTGTTAGGGTTAGGGATATTGCTAATGTCAGACCTGGCATTATGATTAGGGCTAGTTTTAGGTTAAGGGTTAGGGCTAGGTTTAGTGTTTGGGTTAGGTTTAGTGTTCGGGTGATGTTTAGAGCTAAGGTTAGTTTTAGGATCAGAGTCAGGGTCATTATTAGTTGTACGGTTAGGTTTAGGACACAAATTAGGGCTAGGGTAAGGTCTAGGCATAGTGTTAGGGTTTGGTTTAGGTTAAGGTTTAGGATTAGAGCTGTAGCTCAGTTTTGATTGAATGCTATGGCTATGGTGAGGGATAGTTTTCAAATTAGCATTAGGATTAGGGCTAGCGTTAGGGTGTGGTTTAGGTTTAAGGTAATGGTCAAATTTAGAGTTAAGGTTAGATCTAGTTTTAGGGCTAGGGCTAAGTTTGGGGCTAGGGTTAGGGCTAGGCTTTAGGTCGATGCTAAGTGATAATGTTAGAACTAGGGCTAGGGCAAGAGTTAGAGTTAGTTTTAGGGCTAGGGATATGATTAGGTTTAGGGTTAAGGCTAAATTAGGTCTAGGATTAGAGCTAGTTTTAGTATTAGGGCTAGTCATTGTTTTATGGCTAGGGTTAGAATTAGGGTTAGGGTACAGTATGATATTATAGCTTGGTTAAGGGCTAGGGTGAAGGTTCACTTTAGGTTTAGGCCTAGGTTAGGGTTAGGGTTCAGATTAAGGCTAGGTTTAGGGCCAGGATTGGGGCTTTTTTTTAATTATTATTTTTTATTTTAGCATAAGGGTTAATACTAGGGCTAGGACTAATATCAGGTCTAGGGTTATGGTTAGGGATAGTTTCAGGGTTAGGTTTATGGCTATGTATAGGGTAAGAATTAGGTTGAGGGTTAGGGTCACTTTTAGAGATGGGGTATTATTAGTGTCAGGGTAACCTAACAAACCTTAATGAGGGTTTCTTTAGGTTAAGGTTTAGGGTTAGGGCTCAAATTAGGTTAGGATTATGTTTAGGGTAAGGATCATGGATATGGTTAGGTTTAGGGTTCAGGTTAGGTTTAGGGTAATGAATAGGGCTAGGGTTATGGATAGAGTTAGGGTTATCCTAAGATTAGTATTAGGGTTAGTGTTAAGGTAATAGATAGGATTAGAGCTAGAGTTAGGGCTAGGGTTATGGTTAGGATTAAGGCTAAGGTTAGGATTATGTTTAGCGTTATATTAGGGTTAAAGCTAGTGTTAGGGTTAGGTTTAGGGCAAGGATTTAGATTAGGTTAGGGTTAGGGTAGGGCTATGGCTAATGTAAAAACTAGGGTTACGATTAGAGCTAGTTTTAGGGTTAGGGTTAGGGCTAGGTCTGGTGTTAGGGTTAGGTTATGATTAGAGTGATGATTTGAAATAGGGTTAGTGTTAGGGTCAGAGTCAAGGTCAGGGTTATGGTCAGGAATAGGGATAGGGTTACGGTTAGGGTTAAGCCTAGGATTAGTGTTAGGGTTAGGTTTAGGGTAAGTGTTAGGGTTTGAGCTATGGTTAGGGCTAGAGCAATGGTTAGCGTTAGTGTGACATCTAGGTTTAGGGTTAGGGTTAAGTTTAGAGCTAGGTTTAGCATTAGGGTTAGGGTTATGTTTAGGGTTATGGATAGAGTTAGAACTAGGGTTTGGCCTTTTTATGGTTAGGATTAGGACTAGGATTAGGGTTAGGTTTGGTCTACAGTTATATTTGGGTAAGGGTTAGTGTTTGAGCTAGGGATAGGGCTAAGGCAAGGGTTACGGTTAGGGTTAGGTCTAGAGTTAGGGTTAGGTTTAAGCTTAGAGCTAGGTTTTGTGTGAGGTTTAGGGCTAACGTTAGGGCTATATGTAATGTAAGACCTAGATTTAGGGTTATGGCTAGGTCTAGTGTTAGTCTTATGGCCTAGTTTTAGTGCTACATTTAGGACTAGGTTTCGGGGGAAGGTTTATGGCTAATGTTAGGACTATGGGTCATGTAAGAACTAGGATTATGGTTATGGCTAGTATTAAGGTTCAGGTTTTGGATAGGTCTAGTGTTAGGGTAGGTTTTGGGTTAGGATAAGGTTTAGAGCTAGGGTTTATGTTAGGGAAAGGGTCAGTGTTCAGGTTAGCATTGGATTTACAGTTAGGAGCACAGTTTTACGAGGGTTAGTTCTAGGGATATTGCTAGTCATTGCGTTAGACTAATGGTTATTGTTAGTGCTAGAACTAGGTTTCTGTTTAGGGCTAGGGCTAGAGATATGGCTATATTTAGGATTAAGTTTAGGTCTAGTTTTAATGTTATTGTTAGGTTTAAGTATAGGTTCACCCATAGGGCTAGTGTTAGTGTTTGGTTTAGGGTTAGGGTCAGGCTTAGACCTAGGCTTAGTGTTAGGGTCAGAATAAGGGTCAGGGATAGGCTTAGGGTTTGGGTTAGTGTTAGAGATAGAATGAGGCCTAGGGTTAGGACCTGTAATAGAGTTAGGGATTAGTTAGGTTAAGTTTTACGGTTAGGACTAGTGTAGCATTAGGGTGAGCGTTGGCATAGGGTAAAGGATAGGGTTAGAGCTAGAGTTAGGGTTAGGGTTAGTGTTATCCTTAGGGTTAAAGCTAGGGTTTGGGTTCAGATTAAGGCTAGGTTTTGTGTTAGGGTTATGGCTATTTCTATTGTAAGACCTGGCATTACAATTAGGGCTAGCTTTAGGATTAGGGTTAGGGCTAAGTTAAGTGTTTGGGTTAGGTTTAGGGATAGGGTGATGTTTAGAGCTAAGATAGTTTTAGGATCAGAGTCTGGGTCATTATTAGTTGTACAGTTAGGTTTAGGTCTCAAATTAGGTCTAGGTAAGGGCTAGGCATAGTTTTAGGGTTTGGTTTAGGTTAATGTTTAGGATTAGAGCTGTAGCTCAATTTTGCTTGAATGCTATGGCTATGGTGAGGGATAGTTTTCAAATTAGCATTAGGATTAGGGCTAGTGTTCCGGTGAGGTTTAGGTTTAAGGTTAGGGTTAGATTTAGAGTTGAGGTTAGATCTAGGTTTAGGGCTAGGGCTATGTTTGGGGCTAGGGTTAGGGCTAGGCTTTGGGTCATGGTAAGGGATTATAGTAGAACTAGGGCTAGGGCTAGGGCAAGAGTTAGAGTTAGTCTTAGGCCTTAGGATATGATTAGGTTAAGGATTAGGGCTAAATTAGGTCTAGGATTAGAGCTAGGTTTAGTAATAGGACTAGGCCTTGGTTTAGGGCTTGGGTTAGAAATAGGGTTAGGCTACGGTATGATATTATAGCTATGTTAAGGGCTAGGGTGAGGGTTCACTTTAAGGTTAGGCCAAGTGTTAGGATTAGGGTTTGGATTAAGGCTAGGTTTAGGGCCAGGATTAGGGCTTTTTAATTAATTAATTAATTAATTATTAGTATAAGGGCTAACATTAGCACTAGGGCTAATGTCAGGTCTAGGGTTATGGTTAGGTATAGTTTCAGTGTTAGGTTTATGGTTATATATAGTGTAAGGGTTAGGTTGAGGGTTAGGGTCAGTTTTAGAGACAGGGATATTATTAGGGTCAGGGTAATGGCTAGGGTGTGTTTAGGTTAAGGTTTAGGATTAGAACTCAAATTAGGTTAGGATTATGTTTAGGTTTAGGATAATGAATATGGTTAGGTTTAGGGTTCAGGTTAGGTTTAGGGTAATGAATAGGGTTAGGTTTATGGATAGAGTTAGCATTATCCTAAGATTAGTATTAGGGTTAGGGTTATGGTTAAGGTAATAGATAAGATTAGAGCTAGAATTAGGGTTAGGGTTAGGGTTAGGATTAAGTCTAGGGTTAGGATTAGGTTTTGAGTTAGGTTAGAGTTAAAGCTAGTGTTAGGGTTAGGGTTAGGGTGAAGTTATATATTATGTTAGTGTCAGGGTAGGTCTATGGCTAATAATCTAAGAACTAGGGTAACAATTAGGGCTAGTTTTATAGTTAGGTTTAGGGCTAGGTCTAGTGTTAGGGTTAGTTTATGATAAGAGTGATTATTTGAAATAGGGTTAGTGTTAGGATCAGAGTCAATGTCAGTGTTAGTTTTATGGTTAGGGATAACACTTGAAATAAGTCTAGAGTTATGGGTTGGTGTAGGGTTAGGTTTTGTGTTAGGGTTAGGGCAAGAATTAGTGCTAGGTCTAATGTCAGGTCTAAGGTTACATTTAGGTTAGTGTTAGGGTTAGGTCTAGGGCTCAGTTTTGTTTTAGAGCTACAGCTAGGTTTAGAACTATTTTTAGGATTAGTGATGTTAGGGCTAGTAGTAGGGTGAGGTTCAGGATTAGGGTTAGGGTTATATTTAGAGTTATGGTTAGATGTAGGGTTAGGACTTGAGCTAGGTTTAGGGGTTAGGTTAGGGCTAGTGTTAGGGTTATGGTAACAGAGTTAGTACAAGAAATAGGTTTAGGGCAAGAGTTAGAGTTAGTATTAGGGGTAGTATTAGAGTTAGGGTTACAATTAGCACTAAATTAGGGCTAGGATTAGAGCTTGGGTTAGTGTTAGGGTTAAGGTTGGGGTTAGCGTTAGTGTTAGTGTTGGATTAGGGTTACGGTTAGGGTTAGGGTTAGGGGAAGGGATGTGGTTATCCCTAGGTTCAAAACTAGGGTGAAGGTTGAAATTAGGGATTGGGCTAGGGTTAGGGTTCAGGTTAGGATTAAGGCTAAGTTTAGGGCTAGGATGAGGGCTTGGGTTTGTGTTAGGTTTAGGGCGAGAATTAGGTCTATGGCTAATGTCAGTTAGGGTTACACTTAGGGATAGTGTTAAGGTTAGCTTTATGGCTAGGTCTATTGTAAGGGTTAGGTTTCGGGAAAGGGTCTGGTTTAAAGCTAGTTGTATTGTTAGGGTAAGTGTCTTGTTTAGGGTTTGGTTTAAGTTATGGTTTGGGTTTCGGGCTTGATTTAGCATTAGGGTTAGGGATTGGGTTAGAGTAATTAATAAGGTTAGGTTTAGTCTTCAGGTTAGTTTTAGGAAATGGATTGGGTTTTTGTTAGAGATAGGTTTAGAGTTAGGCCTATGGTTAGCATTTGGATTAGGCTTATGTTTAGAGTAACATATAGGTTTAGGGCTAGGTTTGTGGTTAGGATTATGGCTAGGGTTAGGGTTAGGGTTAAGCGTAGGGTTAGTGTTAGTGTTAGGTTTAGGGTAAATGTTAGGGTTTTAGCTATGGTTAGGGCTAGGATAATGATTATGTTTAGTGTTCCATCTAGGTTTAGGGCTAGGGTTAAGTTTAGAGCTGGGTTTAGCATTAGGGTTAGGGTTATGTTTAGGATAATGGATAGAGTTAGAACTAGGGTTTGGCCTTGGTTATGGTTAGGATTATGACTAGAGTTAGGGTTAGGGTTAGGTCTAGAGTTATATATGGGTAAGGGTTAGTGTTTGAGCTAGGGTTAGGTTTAAGGCAAGGGTTAGGTTTAAGGTTAGGTCTAGGGTTAGGGTTAGGGTTATGCTTAGAGCCAGGTTTTGTGTGAGGTTTAGGGCTAATGTTAGGGATATATGTAATGTAAGACCTAGAGTAGGGTTATGGCTAGGTCTAGTGTTAGGGTTATGGCTAGATTATGGGTTAGCATGTAGTTTAGAGCTAGGGTTTGTGTTACAGAAAGGGACAGTGTTTGGGTTAGGGTTATGGCCAGAATTAGGACTAGGTTTAGGTCTAGAGGTAGAGGTAGTGTTTGGGTTAGGTTAAGGGTTATTGTGAGTGCTAAGGCTAGGTTTTTGATTAGGGCTAATGCTAGAGTTATGGCTAGATTTAGGATTAGGTTTTTGTCTAGGTCGAATGTTAGGGTTAAGTTTAGGTACAGGGTTATCCATAGGGCTAGTGTTAGGGTTCAGTTTAGGGTTAGGGTCAGGTTTAATCCTAGGGTTAGAGTTAGGGTCAGAATAAAGGTCAGGGTTAGGGTTAGAATTTGGGTTAGGGTTAGATCTAGAATGTGGGCTAGGGTTAGGAGTAGTAATAGTGTTACAGTTTGGCGTAGGCTAAGGTTTAGGGTTAGGACTAGGGTAACTTAGGGTGAAGTTTTAGCTTAGGATAAGGGATAGGTTTAGAGCTAGGAAATGGCTAGTGTTAGGGTTAGGTATAGGTCTAGGTTTAGTTTAGGGTTAGGTTTAAAGCTAGGTTTAGGTCTCAGATTAGAGCTAGCTTTTCTGCTAGCACAGGGCTATGGCTAATGTAAGAACTGGTGTTACAATTAGGGCTAGTTTTAGGGTTAGGGTTAGGGCTAGGTCTAGTGTTTGAGTTAAGTTTAGTGTTAGTGTGATGTTTAGAGCTAGAGTTATTGTTAGGGTCTGAGTCAGGATGAGGGTAAGTTCTAGAGTTAGGGTTAGGACTCAGATTCGGGCTAGGGTTAGGGCTAGGTATAAGCTTAGGTTTTGGTTTAAGTTAAGAATTAGCGTTAAGCCTGTGACTTGGTTTGTTTGAGTGCTAGGGCTAGGGTTAGGGCTAGTTTTACAATTAGCATTAGGGTTAGGGCTAGTGTTAGGTTGAGATTTAGACTTAGGATTAGGGTTTGATTGAGGGTTAGGTTTAGGTCTAGGTTTATAGGTTTAGGGCTAGGGTGAAAGTAGGAATGGGAATGGGGCTAGGTTTAGGTCTAGGGTTTCTGTTATGGTAAGGAATAGATTTAGAACTAGGGTTAGTGCTAGGGTGATAGTTAGGGTTAGGGTTATAGTTAGGGTTAGGTTTAGGACTCAATTGTGCTAGGATTAGTGCTAGGGTTAGTTAGGGCTAGGCCTACGTTTAGGGCTAGGGTTAGGGTTAGGATTAGTGTAAGGTATGATGTTATAGCTAGGTTTAAGGTGAGGTATAAAATAGGGTTAGGGCTAGGGTTAGGGTTAGGTTTAGTATGAAGGCTAGGTTTAGGGCTAGGATTAGGGCTAGATTTAGGGCTAGTATTAGAGTTAGGTTTTGTGTTAGGGTTAGGGTTAGAATTAGTGCTAGGGCTAATGTCAGGTCTAGGTTTATGGTTAGGTTTAGTTTTAGGGTCCGGTTTATGGCTAGTTCTAGTGTAAGGTTTATGTTGAGGGTTAGGGTCAGGTTTAGAGATAGGGTTATTATTAGGGTCACTGTCATGATTAAGGTTTGAGTTAGGTTAAGGTTCAGGATTAGGGCTTTCATTAGCATTAGGGTTAGTATTAAGGTTAGGGTAATGTTTCAGGTTAGGTTTAGGTTTCAGGTTACGTTTAGGTTTCAGTTTAGGTTTAGGGTAATGGATAAAGTTAGGGTTAGAGATAGGGATAGATTTATATTAAAAATTGCATTAGGGTTACGGTTATGGTTAGGGTAATGGGTAGGGTTAGAGCTAGGGTTAGGGCTAGGATTGTGGTTAGGATTAAGGCTAGGGTAAGCTTTAGGGTTAGGGAAAGTTTTAGTGTTAGGATTAGGTTTAGGGTAATGGTTAGGGCTCTGGTTAGGGTTAGGGTTTAAACAGGTGTAGGGGTCAGATTAGTGCTAGGTTTTGGGTTAGGGTAGGGCTAAGATTAGGGCTATGACTAATGTAATAAATAGGGTTATGATTAGGGCTACTTTTAGGATTAGGGTTAGGGGTAGGTGTAGTTTCAGGGTTAGGTATCATTTTAGGGTGATCTGAGAGCTAGAGTTAGTGTTAGGGTCAGAGTCAGGGTCAAAGTTTGTTTTAGTGTTAGGGTAGGAGTTGAATTAGGGCTAGGTTTAGGGCTAGGTGTGGGTTAGGTTTTGGTTTAGGTTGGGGGTTAGAGTTAGGGCTATAGCTCGATTTTTTTTTAAGGCTAGGACTAGGTTAGGGCTAGTTTTAGGATTAGCATTAGTATTAGGGCTAGATTTCGTGTGACATTTAGGCTTAGGGTTAGGGTTGGATTTAGAGTTATGGTTAGATCTAGGGTTAGTGGTAGAACTAGGTTTAGGGCTAAGGGTAAAGCAAGTGTTAGGGTTATGGTAAGGGATAGGGTTAGAACTAGGAATAGGGCTATGGTGATAGTTAGAGTTAGTATTAGTGCTAGTGTTAGGATTAGGGTTAGGGCTAATTAGAGCTAGGATCAGGTCTAGGCATAGTGTAAGCATTAAATCAAGGGTTAGAGTTAGGGTTAGATTTAGGGGAAGGGTTGGGGTTATACCTAGGTTCAGATACAGGGCGAGGAATAAAATTAGATATAGGGCTAGAGTTAGATTTCGGGTTAGGATCAAGACTAGGTTTAGTGCTAGAATGAGGGTTAGCATTTGTGTTAGTGTTATGGTAATAATTAGGGCTAGGGCTAATATCAGGTCTAGGGATATGGTTAGGGATACTTTTAGGGTAAGGTTTATGGCTAGGTCTATATTCAGAGTTAGGTTTAGGATAAGGTTCAGTTTTAAACCTAAGGGTATTATAATGGTCAGGTTAGGTATTGGGTTTGGATTAGGTTTAGGTTTAGGGTTAGCACTCAAATTAGCATTAGGGTTAGATTTAGGGTTAGTGTAAGGGATAGGGTTAGGTTTAGTCTTCATGTTAGGTTTAGGGTTCATGTTAGGTTTAGGTTAATGGATAGGGTTAGGGTTAGGCCTAAGGTTAGCATTAGGTTTATGGTTATTTTTTGGGTAATTGATCGATTTAGAGCTATGGCTGGGGCTAAGGTTTTGTTTAGGATTAGGGCTACCGTTAGGGTTAGGGTAATGGTTAAGGTTAGGTTTAGGGTTAGGTTTAGGGTTAAGATTAGGATATGGTTTAGGGTTTAAGCTAGGGTTAATGCTAAGGCTCAGGTTAGGTTTAGGGTTAGGCCAAAATTTAGGGTTAGTGTTAGGGTTAGGGCTAGGGTTAGGGTTAGTGTTAGGCTTAGTTTTTTCTTACCGTTAGGTTAAGTGTAAGGCTCATGGATTTAGTAAGTGTTAGGGTTAGGTTGAGGGATCAGGTTAGAATCAGAGCTAGGGATAAAGGTACATTTAGGGTTATTAGAACTAAGGTTAGGATTAGGTTTATGGTTATGGTTAGGGTAATGGATAAAGTTAGGGCTAGGTTTTGGGCTATGGTTATGGTTAGGGTTAGGGCTCAGATTAGGGTTAGGGTTTGGGCTAGGGTTTGTTTATGGTATGGATTAGGGTTTGAGCTAGACTAACTCTAACTCTCACCCTAGTCCTATTCCTAGGGTATAGGAATACCATAACTCTAAAACTTGCCATAACCTTAGCAATAACCAAAGCCCTATCCTTAATCCTACTCTAATCCTAACTCTAAATGTAACCCTAAACCTAAGCCTAAATCTCTCACTAACACAAGCTGTAACACTAACACTAACCCTAAAACTAGCCCTAACCTAGCCCAAGCCCTACAACAAAACAGAGCCATAGCCCTAACCC
>NW_026005725.1:0-6149 GCF_001458135.2 Marmota marmota marmota | reverse complement strand
AACAATGTGTGTTTAGTGAAAGAATTAATGCTGGTGAGTATCAAAGGAATCCGATGAACAAAATTTTGCAGCTCTTTCAGTGCATTCAATACTCTCTGCTAGCTACTGAAGCACTGAGAGAGGAAGCATTTCTAGCATGCTTCTGCTTAGAGTTACTTTGACTAGCAACACAACAAATAGTGCATATTTGGAACTGATTGTGTGTGTGAAGTTTCAAGCATCGAACAATATCTGTGTTTTATTTGTAGCTCTATTTCCATCCATCTGTAAAGTGCAAAGCAAAGTAAAACCAGAAAATTCATACATTTCCTGTGTTCAAACCATTGAACATAGAAATTCCAAACTTAAGGTACAAAGTTAATTTAGTGAAAGGGTGAACTCTTCCATTTATCAATAAAATCTAATTTAAAAAATTTTGCAGCTCTTTCACTATATTTGGATTCTCCTGCTGGATCCTATTGTGAGTTATTAAAAGCTGTTCCCATGTGCTTCTGCTTAGAAGGACTTCAACCAGGAACAAACCAGAGAATGAGCCCTGAGAACTGATTGTGTATGTCAAGTTACAACAAGGTAGCACAACCTGTGTTTGCTTTGCAACTCTATTTTTATTCACCTGGACAGTGAAAAAAGAAGTAAAACCTAAAAATTCAAAGTGTCCTGTCTGAAAACCCTCAAGCCTAGGAGAACAAAGTTTGTTGAACAAAGTGTGGTTAGTGAAAGGACTTATCCTTCCAAGTTCAAATGAAATCGAAAAAAAAAACAAAAAACATTTCTGTAGACATTTCAGTCCACTGAAATTTTACGACTAGCTGGGAAAGCACTGAAAGTGAAAGCTGTTAGAGTATGCCTCTTCTTAGAGCTACCTTGACCATGAAAAACAAATAATTAACACTTAGAACTGATTGTGTGTGTGAAGGTTCAAGCATCTAGCACAAACTGTGTTTGTTTTGTTGATCTATTTGCATCCATCTTTTTATTACAAAACAAAGTTAAAACTGAAAATTCAAACTGTTCCAGTGTGCAACATGTTGAGCTTAGGAGTCTCAACCAGGGGGTAAAATGTGGGTATACATAAAGGGTGAACCCTGCCTATTATCAAAGGAATCAAATGAAAAACTTGTTTCAGCTCTTTCAGAATACTGGATTTCTGGTGCCAGTTCCTATATGACTTATTAGAAGATGTTCCTGCATGCTTCTGCTTAGAAGAACTTCACACAGGAGACACCCCTTTGTGAGCACTGAGAACGTACTGTGTATGTCAAGTTTCAAACAGCTAGCACAAACTGTGTTTGATTGGTAGCTCTACTTCTATCCATCTCTATAATGCAAAAAAAAAAAAAATGGAAATAAAAATTAAATCTTTCCCTGTGTGCAAACCCTTGAAACTATGAGTCCCAAAATTGGAGTACAAGTTGGGTTTAGTGAACGTGTGAATCCTAGCGAGAATCAAAGTTATGCAATAAAATTTTTTATCAGCTCCATCAGTAAATCTGCATTGTCCTGCTAGCAGCTAAAGTTTGTTACAAAAAAGCTGTTTATGTGTGCTTTTGCTTAGAATCACTTCAACCAAGAACAAAACACAGACTTAGCCATAAGAACAAATTCTGTATGTCACGTTTAAAGCAGATAACACAAACCATGTTTTATTTGATTTCCATTTTAATCCACCTGTATAATGCAAAAAAAAAAAAAATCAAACTTGAAAGTTCAAACTGTTCATATCTGCAAATCCTTCAGTTTAGGAAAACAAAACTTGAAGAACAAAGTGTGTTTAGTGAAAGGATAAATCCTGTTGAGTGTCAATGAAGTGCAATGAATACATTGTTGCTGCTCTTTCAGTTAGTGGAAATTTTTCTGCTAGCTCCTAAAGTGCTGATAGACAAAGCAGTTTCTGAATTTTTCTGCTTAGAACTACTTTGAGCAGGAAAAACAACACAGTAAATACTTAGAACAATACTTCTCTTTTCATTCACCTCTATAGTGTAAAAAAAAGTGAAATCTGATAATTCAAACTGTTCCTGTGTGCAAACCATTGAACAAAGGAGTACCAAAATTAGTTTACAAAGTGGGCATAGTTAAAGGCTGAATGAAGACAAATATTAAAAAAAATCCAATGCAAAAAATGTGGCAGAACTTTTAGTACATTGAGATTCCACTGCTAGCTCATAAAACAAGTTAGTAAAAGCTGTTCCTGCATGCTTCTGCTTAGAGCTACGTTGACCTAGAACAAACCACAGAGTGAACTAAGAAGTAATTTTGTGTGTGTGTGTGTGTGTGTGTGTGTGTGTGTAAAGTTTCCAGCATCTAACACAAACCATATTTGATTTGTAGCTGGATTTTAATCAAACTCTTTATTGCTAAACAAAGAGAAACCTGAAACTTTAAACAGTTACTGTGTGCTATCTCTTGAAGTTAGGAATCCCAAATATGGGAACAAAGTGGATTTTGGGAAAAGGTGAGACCTGGTAAGAATCAAAGAAATCTATTGAAAAAAAAAAAAAAAAAAACTTAGAGATCATTCAGTACATTTTTATTTTCCTGGTAGATTTGTAATGAGAGTTAAGTAAAAGCTGTTTTGTGTACTTTTGCTTTGAATTACTTCAAAAAAGAACAAACCAAAGAGTGAGCACTGCAAACTGATTTTGTATATCACGTTTAAAGCAAGTAGCACAAACCGTGTTTGATTTGCAGCTCTAGTTCCATTCACCTGTACAGTGCTAAATGAATTGAAACTTTAAATTTCAAACTGTCCCTGTCTGCAAACCCTTTAATCTAGGAAAGCAAAACGTGGGTAGCAAAGTCTTTTGACTGACATGATCAATGCTGCTGAGTATCAAAGAAATTCAAAGAAGAGTTTCTAACTGCTCATTCAGTCCATAAGAATTTTTCTGCTAGTTTCTACAGTGCTGATGTACGTTGCATGTCCTGCATGCCTATGTTTAGATGTACTTTGAGCAAGATGAAACTGCAGAATGAACACTTAGATCTTATTGTGTGCTTGAGTTTCAAGTATCTAGCCCAACAATGTTTTATTGTAGCTCCCTTTCCATTCATTTCTATAGGGAAAAAGAAAAAAAAAAAACCTGTAAATACAATCTGCTACTGTGTGTTAAACATTGAAACTAGGAAAGCACAAATTGGGGTACAAATGGGTATAATTAAAGAATTAACCCAAGTGAGTATCAAACAATCCAATGAAAAAAATATTGTAGCTCTTTCACTACATTGGGATTCCCCTGCTACTTCCTAAAGCAATATAGTAATGTTGCCCCTGCATGTTTCTGCTTAAAGCTACTTTGACCAGGAAAAAACACAGAGTGAACACAGAGAAATAATTAAGTGTGTGAACTTTTAAGCATCTAGGAAATACTGAGTTTTATTTGTAGCTATGTTTCTATACATCTGTGTAGGGTGAAACAAAGTGAAACATTGAAATTCAAAAATTTACTGTAGGCAAACTCTTGAACCTACTCGTCCCAAACTTGGGGTTCAAAGTGGGTTTAGTGAAAGGGTGGACCATGCTAAGTAAATCCAAATATAATATGTTTCAGTATATTCGTCTTCTCCTGCTAGTTGTTAATGAGAGTTAGTAAAAGCTGTTTTTGCGTGTTTCTGCTGAGAAACTGGTATCAAACCAGAGAGTGAGCTCTGAGAATTGATTGTGTGTGTCAAGTTTCAAGCATTTATCACAAACTGTGCTTAATTTGCAGATCTATTTTAATCCACATATATAGTGAAAAATGAAGTGAAACCTGAAAATTCAAACTATTCTTGCCTGCAAATGCTTGAATCTAAAACAACATTTGGAGAAAAAAAATTGTGTTTAGTTAAATAATGAATCCCCTTTATTACCAAGAAATTAAATGAAAAATAATGTATTGCTCTTTAAGTTCAAGGAAATTGCCTGCTAGCTGCTAAAGCACTGAGAAAGAAAGCATTTCCAGCATGCCTCTGCTTAGAGCTACATTGACCAGGAACAAATCACAAAATAATCATATAGAACTGATTGTGTGTTTTAAGTTTAAATCATGTAGCACAAAATCTTTTTGATTTGAAGCTCTATTTTCATCCATCCATTTAGTGCAAAACAAAGTGAAACCTGAAAATTTATACATTTCCTTTTTTCAAGCCATTTAACCTAGTAATCCCAAAATTAAAGTACAAAGTGAGGTTAGTGAAAGGGTGAACCCTGCTGAGAATCAACCAAATCCAATTAAAAAATTGTTGCACCATTTTCAGTATATTGAGATTCTCCTGCTAGCTCCTAATGCGACATAGTAAAATCTGTACCTGTGTGCTTCTGCTTAAATTAATTCAATCAGGAAAAACTGCAGAGTGTGCACTGAGAACTGATTGTGTATATCAGGTTACAAGCAGGTAGCTCAAACTGTGTTTGATATGCAGCTCTATTTTCATTCACCTGTTCATTGAAAAATTAAATGAAAACTTAAAATTCAAATTGTTCCTGTCTGAAAAATCTCTAAGATAGGAGAACCCAATATGGAGAACAAAGTGTGTTATTGAAATATTATCCTTTCAAGTACCAAAGAAATTCAACAACAACAACAAAAATTTTGCACCACTTCCTGTCCACAGGAATTTTCCTACTAGCTGGGCAAGTGCTGATAGTGAAAGTTGTTTCATCGTGCCTCACCTTACAGCTAATTTGAATATGAAAAAAACACAGAATGAAAACTTAAAATTGTTTGTTGTTGTGAAGTTTCAAGCATCTAGCACAAACCGTGTTTGACATATTGCTCTATTTACGTCCATGTTTATAGTACAAAACCAAGTGAAAATTGAAAATTTAAAATGTTCCTGTGAGCAAACCATTGAACCTAGGTGCCCCAAACATGGGGTACAATGTGGGCATAGATAAAGGGTGAGCCCTGTCTAGTATAAAAGAAATCTGACTAAAAAAAAATATTTCAGATTGTTCAGTATATTGGGTATCTGGTACCAGGTTTTAAGCAAGTTAATAGAAGATGTTCCTGCTCTTCTTCTTAGAAGTACTTCACACAAGAATATACCACAGAGAGAGCATTGTGACTTACTGTATGTCATGTTTCAAAGAGCCAGCACAAACCATGTTGGATTTGTAGCTCTACTTCCATCCATCTCTATAATGCAAAACAAATTGAAACATAAAAATTCAAACTGTTCCTGTGTGCAAAACCTTGAACCTAGGAGTCCGAGACCTGGAGGACAGATTTAGTTTAGTGAAAGTGTGAACCCTAGCAAGTATCAAAAAAATCCAATGAAAAATACTTTCGACTCCATCAGTAAATTTGCATTGCCCTGCTAGCATCTAATGTGAATAAGCAAAAGCTGTTTCTGTTTGCTTTTGCTTAGAACAACTTCAACCAAGAATAATCCATAGAGTTAGCAACAAGAGCTGTTTGTGTATGTCAAGTTTCAAGCAGGTAGCACAAAACATGTTTGATTTGAGTTCCATTTAATCCACATGTATAGTGAAAATGTATTCAACCTGAAAATTCAAACTGTTCCTTTCTGCAAATGTTTGAGTTTAGGAAAAGAAAACTTGAAGAACAAAGTTTGTTTAGTGAAAGGATGAATCCTGCTAAATATCAATGAAATGCAATGAAAAAATTGTTGCTGCTCTTCAGTCTGAGGAAATTTTCCTGATAGATTCAAAAGTTCTGATAGAAAAAGCAGCTTCTGCATACCTTTGTTTAGAACTACTTTTAGCCAGAATAAACCACAGAGTGAAAACTTAGAATATATTGTGTGCAGGAAGAATCAAGAACCTAGCAAAACTATGTTTGATTTGTAGCTCTCTTTCCATCCATCTCTATAGTGTAAAATGAATTGAAACCTGAAAATTTAAACTGTTCCCATGTGCGAACCATTGAACCAAGGAATATAAAACTTGTACAAAGTGGGTATAGTGAAAGACTGACTGCAGCCATTCATCAAAATAAATCCAATGAAAAATTGTGGCAGATCTTTCAGTAAATTGGCATTCTCCTTCTAGCTCCTAAAGCAAGTTGTTAAAAGCTGTTCTTGCATGCTTCGGCTAAGAGCTACTTGACCTAGAACAAACCACATAGTGAATACTGAGAAGTGATTATGTATGTGAAATTTACAGCATCAAGTGCAAGTCATGTTTGATTTGTAGCTGTATTTTT
>NW_026005724.1:4595-6155 GCF_001458135.2 Marmota marmota marmota | reverse complement strand
AGCCCTAAACCTAACCCTAACCCTAACCCTACCTTAAACCCTATCCCTTTCCCTAAGCCAAAGCCTCACCCTAATTCTACCCTAGTCCTAAACTTAATCCTTAGCCTACCCAAAACCCTAACTCTATTACTAGTCCTATCCTAGCCCTCATTCTAACTCTAAACCTAACCCTAACCCTGACCCGTATTCTGACCCTAACACTAACCTAAGTCTAAACCTGACCATAACACTAAACCAAACCCTAACACTTCCCATACTGGTAAACCTATACTTAAACCTAACAGTAACACTAGCACTAGACAAAACCTAATCCTACATATAGTCATAAATCTAGCCCTAGCCCTAAACAAAAACCTAGCACTAGCCCTAACAATAATCATTAACCTAACTTAAAGACTAACCCTATCTCTAGACCCAATGCCAGTCATAATTCTGGAACTCACCCTAAACCTAACTGTCCTGAACAATGACCCTTAACCCTAAACAAACTCTAGCTCTAAACCTTATCCTAACCCAAAACCTAACCCTAACACTAGACATATCCATAACCCTGACCCTAAAACTAGCCATAAACATATTCCTAGCTCTTATATTTCCCATAGCCCTAATGTTATCCCTAAACCTCACACAAAACCTAGTCCTTATCCTAGACCTAAACCTATCCCTAATTGTAACCCTTACCATAACCCTAGAGCTGAGGCTAATCCTACACTCGCCCTAGCCCTAAACCTAGCTCAAACTCTAACCCTTACCCTAAACATAACCCTAACCCTAGCCCTGACTCTAATCCTAATCCTAGCCCAAGACCTAACCCTAGCTCAAATTCTAATACTTACCCTAAAACTATCCCTGACACTAACCCTAGGCCTAACCCTAACCCTAGCCCTAATTGTAACCTTATCCCTAGCCCTAACCTTAGCTCTAACACTATCCATTACCCTAAAGATGAGCCTAACTTATATGCTAACCCTAGGCGTAACGCTAACCCGATCACTAACACTAACCTGATCCATTACTCTAAATCTAACCTGAACCCTAAACCTAATCCTATCCATTACCCTATTTGTAACCCTAACCCTAAAGCTAATTCAATCCTTAACCCTAAAACTTAACCTAAACCAATCCCTATCTGGACCCTGACCCTAATAATAAACCTGACCCTTAAATAAGTCTAACCCTTACACTAGACCTAGCCATAACCTAACCCTAAAACTAACACTAACCATAAATCTAGACCTGACATTAGCCCTATCCCTAATCCTATCCCTAGCCTTAACACAAATCCTCATCCTAGCACTAAACATAGCCTTAATCCTAACCCTAGCCCTAACCCTAATTCTAACCCTTACCCTAGCCCTAAACCTAGCTCAAACTCTAACCCTTACCCTAAACATAACCCTAACCCTAGCCCTGACTCTAATCCTAATCCTAGCCCAAGACCTAACCCTAGCTCAAATTCTAATACTTACCCTAAAACTATCCCTGACACTAACCCTAGGCCTAACCCTAACCCTAGCCCTAATTGTAACCTTATCCCTAGCCCTAACCTTAGCTCTAACA
>NW_026005724.1:0-1961 GCF_001458135.2 Marmota marmota marmota | reverse complement strand
ACCCAAATGCTAACCCTAGGCCTAACGCTAACACTATTGCTAACACTAACCCTATTCATTACTCTAAATCTAACCTGAACCCTAAACTTAACCCTATCAATTATCCTATCCTGGACTCTAAACCTATCCCTAACGCTAATTCAAGTCTTAACCCTAAATCTTAACATAAACCAAACCCTACTCGAACCCTGATAATACACCTAGCTTTAAACCTGACCCTTAACCTAAACCTAACCCTTACACTATACCTAGACATAACCTAACCCTAAAACTAACCATAACCATAAACCCAGACCTGACATTAACCCCAGCCCTAATCCTAGCCCTAACCCTAACACAAACACTAGTCCTCATCTTAGGCCTATACCTACCCTTAATCCTAACCCAAACCCTAACTCTAGCCCTATCTCTAATTTTAACCCTCGCCCTAGACCTGAACTTAGGTATAACCCCATTCTTTCCCCTAACCTATCACTAACCCTAACCCTAACACTAACCATATCTCTAGCCCTAACCATATGCCTAACCCTAACACTAACCCTAGCACTAATCCTAGCCCTAATTTAGTCCTAGCCCTAACTCTACCCCTAACCTTGACCTAAGACTAACTCTAACTTTCTACTTAGCCCTATTTCTAGTTCTAACCCTATCAATTACAGTAAACCTAACACAAGTCCTAACCTTAGCCCTAACCCTAGCCCTAGACCCTACCCTAGATCTAACCATAACTCTATATTTGACCCTAACCCTAAGATTAATCCTCAACCTACCACTAGACCTAACACTATTGCTAATCCTAAAACTAGCCGCAACCCTACCCTTATTCCTTAAACAAAACCGAGCCATTGTCCTAACCCTAAATGTTAACCTAAACCAAACCCTAACCCTAAACCTAGCCATAACCTTCTAGCTCTAATTCATGTCCTGGTCCTAAAATTAACCCTGACTCTGACTTATATTCTAACACTAACCTTATTTCTAAATATCACACTAACTCCAAAGATAATGCTAACACTAAATCTAGTCCTAATACTAACTCTAATCATAACCTTAGTTCTTGTATTAGCCATAGCCCTAACCGTAGCCCTAAACCTAACATAAAAACTAGCCCTAATCTGAACCTAAACCTAGAAGTAAACATAAACCTAGCCCTAGCACTAACCCTAACCCTAGCTCTAACTCTATCACTTACCCTTATCCAAACCATATCCATAATGCTAACCTTAGTCCTAATCCTAATCCATAGCCTAATCCAAACCCTAACCCTATTACTAGTCCTAACCCTAGCCCTCATTCTAGCTCTAACCCTAACTCAAAACCTTACCATAACACAAACCCTCAGTCTAAATCTGATGCTAACCCTACACCAAACCCTAAAACTAGCCCTATGAGTAAACTTATACCTAAACCTAACCCTAACACTAGCCCTAGACCTAAGCCTAATCCTAAATATAGCCATAACTCTAGACCTAGACCTAAAAAAACCTGAGCCCTAGCCCTAACATTATCCTTAACCTAAAACAAACACTAATCCAATCCCTAGACCTAACTCTAGTCCTAATTCTGGCTTTCACCTTAAACCTAACTCTAACCTGAACACTGACCCTAACACTAACACTAAACTTAGCTCTAAACCTGAACCTAACCCAAAACCTAAACCTAACACTGCACATCCCCATAACCCTAACCCTAAAACTTGCTCTAATCAGAACCCTAGATCTTACATTACACATAGCCTTCACCCTGGGCCTAAACCTAACAAAAAACCTAGCCCTAATCCGAGGCCTAAACCTACCCTAACCATAACCATAATCCTAAATGTAGCCCTAACCCTACCCCTCGCCTTACACATAACCCTATCTCAAAGCCTACCCTTTAGCCTAAACATAACCCTAGCCCTATTCCTAAACATAAACCTAACCTTAGCCCTAATCCTAGCCTTAACCCTAGTACTAACACAA
>NW_026005723.1:0-6156 GCF_001458135.2 Marmota marmota marmota | reverse complement strand
TAAAAAAAGTAAAATAAAAAAAGAAGGTGAGAGGTCACATTTTCTATGAAATATACTTGTTGAGCCTTCTTTCTTCTGTTATAACAAAATACCTGAAACTGGATAATTTATAAAGAATTAAGGTTTATTTAGAGTACAAATTTAAGGTGGGGGCAGTCTAATTCCAACAAGCTGGCATTGATCAGGACCTTCTTGGTCCTCATAACATGGCAGAAGGCATCAGATGGTGAGCCAGGGCAAGTGAACTCTCTCAGATCTCTTTTCTCTTCTAATAAAGCCACTACTGCCACTATGGGGGCCCCACCTTCACGCCCTCATCTAATCCTAATTATTTCCCAAAAACCCCACCTCCAAGTGCCATTAACATATGAATCTGGGTATTAAGTTTCCAACACCTGAACTTTCAGGGGACATAGTCAAATCAATTTGACACTCAAGCCTATCTAGAAGAAATTAGAATAAGGGACTTAGAGAGGGAAGCTGCCTGGTAAAAAGGGTTGTCAGTTCAAGAGGCATTTCCAGCATGTTATGGTGTCTCTGATGGAGAGAGGAGGCAGAGAGGGGACCTAATAGTAAACCTGCAATATTATTGGGGTCACCACTGACCCATAACTAACTCTGTTCCCCCATCCCCAGGTCTTGCCAATTGTGATTTTCTTCAGCACTGTGATGTCCATGTTATACTACATGGGATTGATGCAGTGGATCATCAGAAAGGTACTGGGATTGGGACATACAAGGTGACAGGTGCAGAGTTGATTATTTCAGGTACAAAGTCTTAAATGCCTTTTATCCAGGCATTTCCAAAGTGCCTTTCTCTTCCTACAAATATTCACCTCCATCACCAAAGTTATTACATTGAAATGCCAAATCCTGCACGTGCCCATAAGAGGAATTTTATCTCAGGGTCTTCTAATAGGGCTTTGATTTACAATCCACTGGATAACTCCATGAAACCATAGCAGTTACGTCTTTAACCAAGCAATTGAGGTCAAATACCTGCCACGGGGAAGTGGTGTTGATCTCTCCTCACAGTTACCTACACTAGGCCTCATACATACTGACAACTTGTCTTTAGAAAGTTACCCAAGTAGGTATGCCTCATCTTAGAGTTGCTAGAGAAATTAAAGCAGGAAAGTGAAGTGTTTTTCACTCTGGTGGTGGGGGAGTTTTATAAGCACACATTTTTTTTTTTTTTTAAAGAAGAGTTAATCTCATTCGTGCTGCTCCAGCAATTGAGTTCTACTCTCATGTCAGATCAGAAAACTAGATATTTGTAAGCTAGTTTGGATGCATATGGAAGCAGACCAGTGCACACAGGCCTTGAGGGACAACCACAGCCTTCCTTTGATTCCTGTAAATAAATCAAAATATATAACCAGAAAGAGAAAAGATAGGAGAAAGAGAGAAAGAAAGAATAAGAAAACCAGCAGAATTTGCAATCACAGTGAGCTCCAGTACTCATAATTTCCTGATTATGGGTTTATATATTCAGAATTACTGCATTCACATTTAGAATCCAAATTTTTAAAATTCTGGTAATAATATTATTTGATGATAATATGTATCTGCTTAGAATCTTTGGAAAATGCATAGGACTAATTGCCTTTTTAAAAAGAAAAAAAAAAGGATAGGGATGCAGCTCAATGGTAGAAGCCCTGCTTAACATCACAAGGCCATGAGTTCAATCACCAGAACCAAAATAAAGCAATTTTTAAAAATAAGAAAGTATATAGAGCTTGTATGAAATAATCTCACAGAGAAAGAGAGAGAAAGCCTTAAAAACAAATACAAATATGTTAAAAAATGATCATAAGAGTCTTTGTTGTATCATAAATGCATGTAGATAATGTTATATATAACTGTCAATGAAATTATACATCATTTTACATCTTGCTTTTCCAACCACTATTCAATGTAGCCATTTTCCCATGCTAATAAATAATATCAAAAAGTAAATGTTTTTAAAAAAAGAATTACCGTACTCATATAGCTAAGTGGAAAGAAAGGAAATAGAATTCAACAGGAAGTCAGCATCCTGAGATAGGTATCATGGTCACTGGTTGAAAGGTTTATTAGTCACCTTTCCATTACTATGATAAATATCTGAGATAATCAACTTCTATAGAAGAAAGGTTTATTTAGACTCACAGTTTTGGAAGTTTTGGTCCATGATTGATTTGCCTTGCTGCTTTGGGGCAGGGAATGCCTGCTCACCTGATGACCAGAATGTGAAAAGGGAAAGGAAATGACTGAGATTCCACAGTATCTCCCAGTGGCAGTGACCTAAGATCTCCCGCCAGGCATGGCCTTTTACAGTTTTCACCACCAGTTGATAGTGATACAGTCTGGAGACTAAGCCTTTAACACATGGGGCTTTGGGGGACATTTCAGATTCAAATTATCACAAAAGGCCAGTACAAACAGTAGATCCATAAACCACGTTCACTGTTTAATCTCACTGTTTAATAGTTGACAAAACCACTTTCTATGACAAAACAACTACTCTGTACTTTGGTTTCCTCTTCTGTAAAATGGGCATAATATATAGGACATACTTCAAAGAGTAAAGATTCAATGTGTTACACAGGTCAAGAGCTTACAACAGTGCCTGGAATGCAGAAAAGCCTACCATAAGTGTTAACAATTATCACTTATTACTTTTATAAAGCATATCTGTAGAAATCATTTGTCTAATGTTCAAAAGTCTATACAATGACTCAGACTTACCACCCTTACAGGAGGATTTGATCAGCCTGCTCTATGGGCTAGATGGTTTATACATACATTTATCACCATCACCAACCTGCCCATGATTATTGAAGGCCTCAATATTTTACTCCAGTTCAAAGACTTTACCCCACTTTGAATTTTGTTATATACACACAGTTCATCACTGACTTTGTCCCTTTCTTCCTTTTAGGTCGGATGGATAATGCTTGTTACTATGGGCTCATCTCCTATTGAGTCTCTAGTTGCTGCTGGCAATATATTTGTTGGACAAGTAAGTTGCAATACCAAGAAAGCAAGCAATACAAGACATCTACTAAATGGATAGTCTCTTTCTGAAACACAGAATAGGAAAATACCATGGTATTGTCATTTCTTTTAGTGTGGAGAAAAAGATGTAATAAGGAACCCTTAATTTTGGCAATGTCCAGATTCCAGAAAGAAAGAAAGAAAGATACCTCCGAAGTGTTTAGATACACTGGTATGGAATTGGTTCCTGTAAGTTGTGAAGAAAACAAAAGTCGAGGTATTTTATTAAAGCATAGGGCTTCTCATATACAAATTCTCTCTACAGTCTTTTCTGAGTTCATTGAATTGTTGAGGTTTCTGGTTGACTCTTCAGAAACAAGCAGCTCATCTCCTCAAATGGATTTCACTATCTTAAAGCTGCAAACATGTAAGAAACTTGTATTCTACACTGCAATGCCTGTGGCAGTAAAGAAAACCAACAAAGGCCTTTTGCCAACAACCATGCAGCTGTATAAATAATTCTCATTCTCAACTTGTCCAAACTAGCCAACATTCTGTCTTTGCTGAGCATGAGTATAAAATGCCTTTATGTTTTTTTTCCTTCTCATTAAAGATATACTTTTAGGCTACAAATTTCAGTTCCTTGATTCATCACAGGGATAAATGCTCTTTTGCCTAAAGTCCATTTAAGCAAAGAAATTTGATGCCAAGGATGTCCCTCAAAATAGCAGTATTCCTAAGAGGTGGAAAAGTGAGGAATGGTAATAAGCTACTCATCCCTCAGGATATATAGCTTCAGGGAGAATGGAATAATGCACCAATGAAGCCAAGGGTGAATATTGGCCAGAACCACTGTCCAGAGAAATTGGACTTGAAGCGAAAATGGAGTCACCCAGTGAAACACAGCTCCAAATGCCAGGCTTCCTACTGCTCCAATTCCTTCAAGCAGATTGAGCCTTCTTGGTAAGCCCAGCTCACCAGCCTGGAGCTCTTTAATGGAGATAGATGAAACATACTTCCTTCCCCTATAAGTTGAAATTAGAATAATTACAGTCATAAAATATCTTAGGACTAATTAGGGCACCATCTTGAGTTGATTGCTACTACCTGCAGGATAAGAAGGCTCACGTATTTGGACTACTATTTAGTCTATAAACTGAGGCTCAATGCATTCAATCTTATATAACAATTAGAAATAATAAGGAGAAAATTGTAAAATTGCACCCATGCTCCTGTAGTACTTAATTTGATACTTAATATGCTGAAAGTCCAGCTATTATTGATGGAGAGCCCTACAGGGCAGGCAGGCTGTCTTCCTTAATGAGATTTGAGTCTTTATAACTACACTCTGTCCAGTTCCTTTCTCCCATCAGAGAGGGATCCTCTGAGTTTCAATTACGAAAGTACCTAAGGGCACCTGTCTTTGTAATTGCTGGTATTTTTTTTTAATACACCTGTCTCTATTTTCCTGAAGTCTTCAGAAACAGGTCGAGTCTGTGTAGATGAAACTAAATGGTGAAAAGTCACAGCCCACAAGAAATCCCCAGTCCATGAGCCAGACCACTGGGCAGTTACTTGGTCAGCCCTTAGTAATGTACTCCAAGTCCTCATAGAATCCAGTCCTAGGCTAGGTGGAGGCACCCTATAACTAGCTTCAAAAATGTCAGGGTTTACCCATGACCGTATATGACAATGACCTAGAGCTCAGATCACGCAGACATTCTCAAACTTGAGCATGCCTCATAATTACTTGGAAGACTTGTAAAAACACAAATTGCTGGCCCTACCCACAGTGTTTCTGATTCCATAAGTCAGAGAATTTGAATTTCTAACAATTCCCAAGTGATGCTGATAGAGTTGGCCCAAGGCTGACTCTTAGAAACATGGATTTATATTGAAATGTGGTGCTGATTACACACCTCCTCTAAGATTTTAAAGGTCACATTTGATCCAGTTACCCTTCTCTTTCTTCAGACAGAGTCTCCATTGCTGGTCCGACCATATTTACCATATATCACCAAGTCAGAACTCCATGCCATCATGACTGCTGGCTTTGCTACAATTGCTGGAAGCGTCTTGGGTGCATACATTTCTTTTGGAGTAAGACTGTTTTGGAATTAACTTATGCAAACTTCAACCTCTTCTTTATTTGCTGTTGTTATTCATTTATTTTTTTCCTTTCTTTTTTCTTTTCTTACTCTTCTTTTTCTTTCCCATTGCCAGTATAAAAGGAGGCCAAGAATGTCTTTTTTGTAGTATGGCAAAAGTTGGTCAGTTTTCTTTGGCATTTGAATGTAGTGACCCCAAGGAGATTGGGGTCTTCACTTTCATGTTCTTGCCACCTAAATGTGAATTATTTCCAACCACAGCAGTAGAAATCATATGGTGAAGTTACTTTGACTGTTTTTTAAAAAATTAAAAACTATTACTACTACTAATAAAGATTTTAACAGGGGTCAGCCAACTGTGGACCACTGGCCAAATTCAGAGCATAACTTGTTTTTGTAAATAAAGTTTTATTAGAAACCAGGTACTCCTATTTATTTGTCTTTGGAATAGTTGTGGCCTGCAAAACCACAATTATCTACTCTATGACCTTTTCAAAACAGATTTTTGGAACCTTGACCTACAGCAGTTATTCTCAAACCTTACTGCACATTAGAATCACCTATAAATTTTCAAAGACCCTAATTCCCAGGCCCATAGCCCACTTTTATGTAAAATTTTTTGGTATTTTTTGGTATTTACTAGTATTTTTAAAACTTCTCAGATTTCAACTAAAAGCCATGTTTGAGCTGGTGGCCTATGGTGTAGGTCTGGAGAATGCTGTGATAGCCAATATTGTGCTCTGTGCATAGGCTGATAAGCCACACATTGACATAGACCTTGGCAGAGAAACCTAATCGTACAGGCAATACTCTGTGATTCAGGAGACTAGGATCTATTGCAAGACAAGTGAGTTTCATTCCAGGTTCTTCATTCAAGCTGGGGACAGCCAACTAGTAGAAAGAAGGAAGAAGAAAAAAGTGAAGGATATATTAGAGATAAGCAATATGAATGGATCCCTAGATTATTCACTCTGCCCCTACTGTAGGAATGCTACCTTTAAAAATGGGCTAGGTCAGCTATCCCATTCCTTGGCATTTATCTTAAAGAACTGAAAACAGCATATTATAG
>NW_026005722.1:0-6158 GCF_001458135.2 Marmota marmota marmota | reverse complement strand
ATATATATATTTGTCCTTCTGTGTATCTTCTTTTGTCCTTCTATGTGTCCTCCCATAACATATTTGTTATAACGTATTTGTTATGGGTGCATACTTACATAGAATGGATAACATGCATGGAATGTAGTCTTTGAATATACCATTTACTTATTTCCTCATGGAAGAGTCAACTTCTCAGTTTCCATATTTGTAAACTTCTTAGTTTCCATATTGGTAAACTGGGATGTATAGTACCTATATTAAAAAGTTATAAAATGATTAAATATATAAATTTCCCATAGCAATTATACTCACCGGCTCCTTTATTCTCATGTAATTAATTCTTGTTCAGTTTGATGAAGGATTTTTCATTAACCTGTCAGTCCATTAAAGTTCTGTGAATTTTTACTGAGCAGCAAATCACCCCTCCCAATTTTCTTTCTAAATATTTTTCCTATATAATTTCTTGAGAAAGAAATTTTGAAATATGTTTGATTAAATAGAGAAATAAAGTAAAATAAAGCTAAGTGATTAAAATAGTCACAGTTAAAGACCTGATGGGATTTCATTATAAAAGTATGCCATTTATAAGGAAATCTATCTAGCTGTTTTTTTAAATTTTTATATAATACAATTTTAAATGATCAAAAATTATAAGTGATAACATTATATCAGTTATCTTTTTGTGTTTTTTATTCTAGCCCAAAAGGCCACAGACTGGGAAATCCATAAAAAATGGAAATTTATCTCCCAGATTTGGAGCCTAGGAAATCTAGATTAAAATTCTGAGTACAGAGTATGATGAAGGTGCACTCTTAACTTCCACAACAGCCTCTTTTTGCAGTATCCTCTTAAGGATAAATACAAGATTGAAAGAAGTAAAGGGACTAGGGCTTTCCATTAGGCTTTTATAAAAGTGCTGATTCCATTCACAACAGTAGAGTGCTCATAGCACTCATTCTTTACCAAAGGCACCAGTTTTTAATTTTACCAGATTCAATATTGGATTTCAATATTTGACAGACATATACAGAGGGCACCTGACCTGCAAAGGTTTAACTTATGGTTTTTGCAAATTTATGATGTTTATTGGGTTACTGAATGAGTTTTCACTTGCAATGCTTTAGAATTACAATAGGTTATTGGGATGTAGCTATTATATATTATGGAGCATGTGCACATTCAAACCAAGTATCAGATTTCTAGGCGTTTCAGACAAAATTTTAAATACTCAGTATCATAATTTATATACAAGTTTATTACTAAGTACTAAAGCTAACCTGTTTTTTTTTTTTAATTTTTGGATTTGGGGATTGAACTCAGGTGCACTCAACCATTGAGTCACATCCTCAGCCCTATTTTGTATTTTATTTACAGATAGGGTCCCACAGTTATTTACATACTTGCCGTTGCTAAACTAATTTGAACTTGCAATCCTATTCCCTCAGCCTCCTGAGATGCTGGGACTATACTAATTTTAAGAATAACTTATTAAAACATTTATCTAATTAAATTTGACTTCTTATTCACCAATCTTTTAAACCTTTAGAAGAATGTTTTTCAGATTTTTCTCTCTTTTTTCTTTCTTCTCATTTTGGAATTACCAAACATTCTTTGTAATATAAAAATTATTCATTTTTACTTTAAAAAACAATGTGTTCTTGTGTTTTATGAATTGCTTTGCCAAAAGTGTCTTACTTAATTTGCATAGAGAATTACTTTAATTACACTTTCCATTAATTTAATTGCATATATTAAGTATAGTTTTATTCTTAAGTCATAGTAGTTAACTATGTATATTACCACTGTTATCCACTAATTTGTCTATAAATTTTTTATACTAATATCCCTACATAACTTTTGGATATAAAGTGTTCATTTTGTATACTAATACCACTTCATGATTTCTAGAAGTATATACTTTCTAATAATATTTGCATGTGTATTAATGTATCAAATATATGAGCCTTTTTTGCTCTATAAAAAGAAAATGCCAAATTATATATAATAAACTTAGGCTCAGCAAATAAATTTTACCAATGTACTTTGCTGAATAGGACCCAGATATTTGAGGACTGAATAATTAATTCATTTAATTAATTGATAATTAATTAATAATTAATTAATTATTTTACTTCACCTAAAATCATTTTGTCTTTCATGTTAATCAGGAATTGAAATTTTTAATTTATCAGTTCAATTTTATTGAAAAACTCATGTAAAACAATTTTTTGAAAAGAAAAATATTTTCATTGTTGACTAATAATAATAGGATACCAAAACAATGCAGAAGAAAAGAAACTAAAAGGATAAAAACAGCTCTTTTTCCCCCCACCACCAACATGAATAAGCAATTATTTTCCTATGTATTCTGATACAGTTTTAAGATCTCAAACACTCAGGGGTTTCACAGTTCTGATTGACTATATTTAGAATGAAATTTATTATCCTTGAAGTACGGTCTGTCATATGTATATGACTTCTGTTTTTTTTTTTATGTTAGGTATTTTTTCTGAGTGGTTTCATTGAAATAATTGTGCATTTCTTTTGTTTGGATTTCAGAGTCTTCATTTATACTAATGAATCTTAAATTTGGTCTTCCCCTGTTATCACATGTTCTTTGAAAATTCTAGATTTGGTCTTTTAAAAATCTTTGCTACATGGCCAACTTTATTTATAAGATCACATACTTTGTCTTCATTTCCTCAAACTCTATATCTTCCAAGTAATGTAGTCTATCTGTGAAGCTTTTAACTCAATTTTTAATTTGGTTTATTTATTACTTTTAGAACCTCCAATTTGCTTTTTTTTCCAGAACCTTTATTTGTTTACTGAAGTGTTTTTTTTCTTTTTATATTTTCTCTTCAGTTTTAGTCCTCACATAATCTTTTACCTGTTAGACCAGTTTTAATAATTAAAATTAAACTTTGTAAATTTCTTCTTTGACATTTCTTTCACTCTGTTCTCAATGGAGTCTGTTAACTGAGGTATATGGGTTGCTTTGGATGTATTGTTCCCTTGTGTTTTGGATCATGTGTACAAGTACCCATCTCTAAGTGTGGATTTAAGGCAGCAAAGTTTCTACTCTATGAACTTATAGTGTCCTTGTAGGTTTTCAGTGCCTCAATAATTAGAGGGAATCAAAAACTATAATGACCAATGCAAACTTTATATAACATTTCCCTAAATACTTAGTTCCTATTATGACATCAACAATGTTAACATACATGATAAATATAAATCATATGGTCCAACTGCCATCAACAAATACAGTGAGTTGTTGTGTATTTATGACATAATGTCTGTCATAAAATCAAACAACAAATGTCATGTATGATTTTCAGAGCATTGGTAATTTTTACAGCATTAGTCTAGGGGCAGATATTATATGTATCACTTAGAGCTTAATAAAGTAAGACTAGAGTTAACTAAAAGAAAATATATTAAGTGGGTAGAAAATATTTTACAATTTAAAGAGGTGAACAGGAGAATACAGAGTGATTTAGGATGTGATGATTAAAAGGAAGAAGAACAGAAAATAGAAGTACAAAATTAAAGGAAGAGTGAAACAGGCAATAATGGAATTCAGCTGTTATCAAAAGGAAAGACAGAAAAAAAGAAAGGAAACAGTCAAGTGAAAAAAACAACACAAAACAAAACCATAAAAATATGAGAAATGAGAAAAAAGATAAAAGATATATTTCCATAAGCCATTCAGCACACATACCAAAAAAGGGGGAAGAAGAAAGGAAGGAAGGAAGGAAGAAAAGTAGATTTTTATAGGTTTTGTTTAGTAATACATGATAGTAGACAGTAGATAGTATTTAGTAATACATGATAGTAGATAGTAGATAGTATTTTGATATAATAATAGAAGCATATAACAGATCAGATTTGAATTATAACCCCATTCTTGTATGATATGTACATGATGTTGAGATTAACTCTGAGGTATTTGTATGTATACACTGAAAAATTATGTAAGATTGATTTCAGTATCTTTCTTTTTCTATCCCCTCTTTTTCCCTTCATTTCTTTTTGTTGAAACTACTGAACACCCTTTATTTCACACCCTTATTGTGGATTACCTTCTACATATAAAGAAAAAAAATTGACCCTTGTAATTTTGACATTAGTTTATTCCTCTTAGCATGATAAACTCCAGATCATTCATTGACTTCCAAATATCATAAAAATATTCTTAATGGCTGAGTAATTCATTGATGTGTGTGTGTGTGTGTGTGTGAGAGAGAGAGAGAGAGAGAGAGACAGAGACAGAGACAGACAGACACACACACACACACACACACACACAGAGAGAGAGAGAGAGAGAGAGAGAGATCTTTATCCATTCATCTGTTGAAGGGTGCCTTGTAGAGATTTTGCATGAAAAAATTATAGGTTGTTTCCATTGTCGTAGTTGAAATTGTCAATTCGAATAAATTTTCACTGTGCCCAGGTATTTTTCTTTCCATTTCTTCATGAGGTATATACTGAACACAAAAGAAGTGGTTGTGGACTGTCAAACCCTCTTTCTTTTGAGTTGTACACCAAAGTTGCCATTAGTAATTCAAAAATCTTCACTCTTCTCTGCAGAATGAGGAAGGGCACAATAGAAAATACTGTCAGCTGCATTCCTAGATGGAGTCTTCTGCACTTGAAAAGCTACAGAGTTCTGTGAGAATACTTCCCATAGGTAAAGTTCCCAGAGATGGGCCCTAATTCTATTCAGGTCCCAGGTGCTTCCTTGAATGCTGACTTGTCTGGAGATTTAAATCAGTGCCCTTCCAGAGCCTAGTAGCTGCTAATCTTGGGTGGGAGACTGGGTCCTAACAGTCTCTCCACTGTTCCATTCATGGGGTAGAGGAGCCAATCCTTTGCTCCCCACCTAGCCAATGAACCCCATGCTTCCTGGCTTTTTTGTCTTGATATCAGAGCCATCACACCCAGCTGTTAAAATTTACAATACACCCTCACTGGTTCTGTTGAGCACCAGACTAGAATGTGGGTGAGCATGTCAGGCTCACACCACCCTCTCCAATCTATATTTCCTGATATTCTCCATGCCTATTTCCTCTTGGATTATTAAGCACAGTCTAGCTCATGTGGCAGATGTCTCCCAGGACCATGTATTGAACCCAGTTAATATTTCCCAGATCACACATCTGAATTTATGTAGCTACCCTTCCAAAGTAGTACACTAACCTCAAGATGACTCCTGCCTTAGCTATACATAATACAGGGGAACACAAGGCATGTTTCATTACCAGTTTATTGTGCAGTACAGTCTTGAGTTTAGTCAGGCAATATTTTTAATCTTAAATTTCTTGATAATAAGACATTGCTGCCTGAAATGCAGCTTCCTCTAAATGAATGCCCACACTCTGGATATGGTGGGTTGGTGCCACCAGCCTCTGCTTGTGATGGTGGGCATTCTTCTTTATTTTATATTGATTCCCACAAATGCGCTAAATTTCAAGTATCAAATTACAGTGAAATCCTTTTTTTTACCCACCTCACTGAGAAGTTATATATCCACTAGCTTGATCTCAAAACCAAGGACAAAGCAGCCTCCTCTACTCTGCCATCTTCCTAGAATGTCTCGCTGAATTTTACATCATAGCTTTTCCACCTGTTTTTTTTTTTTTTTTGAGACACTTAAACTGAAATGATACAAAATAAAGAACAAATACATAATATTAGGTTGCTTAACTATAGGTCTAGTTTAATTATTCTATTACATTCTAGGGGGATTTACTAGAAAGGCAAAGGTTCTTATTTTTATGTAATTTTCAAATGACTGTTTCTTAGGAAAAGAAGATCAATCTTTGGGGGAAAAAGGTGAAAATAAGAGAATTGGAGACATAGACTTGTTCATAATCTATTTTCTTGTCTTTGGAAACACATGTTACAAGGCAGGATAGTGTTACTGTTTCCATATCACAGATTGGAAGATGATATTACCAAGATTAATTTCAATGGTACTATTTTTCTTTGAAACTGGATTGAGAGACATATGCTCCGCTTCTCCCATAATTACCTTGCAGGTCAGTGTCATTTAGCAAATCCTAATTATTTTCTGAGAATTTTCTTTCAGGGCTTGAAATACATCAATTCAGGTTCTCCAGGATTTTAAATTTCCTCAAAAATAAGAAGTAATTCTGATTATTGTGCCTCTA
>NW_026005721.1:0-6162 GCF_001458135.2 Marmota marmota marmota | reverse complement strand
CTTTTTTAGAATATCTCTTTTTTGAAGAAATATTTCACCTCCTGGGTACTTTCTCTCTGATTTCACTCCTTACATTGTTCTTTACTTGACAGATCAGTTCAACTATTTACATTCTAAACTACTTCTGTGACATTTCTTCCACTGGGGTGTCAATAGATTCTATTATTGAAGAATTGATAATAGAATTTGGAGCAATTTTGTCCCTTGTTTTTTCATGTTGTTTGTGTGGTTACCCATCTTGCACTATGTATCTGATGCAGTGCAGTTTCTGCCTTGTAGACTTTTAGTGTTCCTGAAGGTTTCTTGTACCTTGCCATTAAGGAGGAGTCAAAATTAGCAGCAACCAATGCAACATATATAGCATTAAACCAAAAAGCTTCTGCTAAGATGAATACAAATTTTTCACAATAAACAGAAATAATTATTCAGTTATTGACTATAATATGAACAGTAGGCAAAATGGTTTACAATTTCAAATGGTAAAGAAGGATATATCAGGATCTGGGGTTATAGCTCAATGGTAGAATTCTTACCTTGCACATGTGAGGCACTGGGTTCAATCCTCAGCACCACATAAGAATAAATTTAAAAAATAAAGATATTGTGTCCATTTTAAATTTTTTTTAAAAGAAGAAAGAACAGAAGTGGTATAGGATGAAGTTATTATTAAGGAGAAGAAGAGGAGATAGAAGTAAAATGAAATAAAATTAACATTAAAAGGGGAAACAATATAGGTTGGCTGTTACCCGAAGAGAGAGAGAGAGAGAGAGAGAGAGAGAGAGAGAGAGAGAGAGAGAGAGAGAGAATCAAGGGAAACAGATGAGTGAGAGAATAATATATATGGCAAAAATTTAAAAAATTAAAAATAGAAGTTAAAATAAAATAGAAATCAAAACTAACATATACTAATAAGACATTCTTGTTCTCAGTAAAGCAAACCATAATTAAAAACTGGTTTCCAGAATGGTAGAAATATGAGAGAAAGAAAAAATTCTCAATGAAAAGTTGAAGAATTGTTTCCATTTGGAGATCAAATGATTTTCATCTTCTTCACAGTGTTTTGTCTAGAGTGTGATGCTTGGTTCACACTCAGGGTCGGATTATTAGGCTGAGAGGGTTCACCATGAACTTCTGGAGGCAGAATTCAGGATTAGGTTTGTTCCATACTCTTCACTGACTACCAGTTGGTTTGGGAATTTTAAATCAGTGCACATCCAGTGTCCAGCAATTGCCAGTGCATGCTAGAATACTGCACCCCGGGGATCTCCTTTGGCTTCCACTAATGTGGTATAGACACCAATTCTTAGTCTACTACATCCCCTGCCAATGTGTTTCCTGGTCTTGAGTTCAGTCTCCAAACTCAATATCTCCCACCCCTGCCTTTTAATGCCCGGTCAGGCACTTCTCTTCCAGCAGGTCCTGCAAACAGAAGGATCGTGGGGGAGAGGGAAGCTGGGTTGGTTTCCATTCCCCTGTGAAAACTTCTCTCCATGCCTGATTTTCTCCCGTTCTCTTACACACACTCTGTTGTGTACCATCATTTTGTCAGGGTTGTTTTTATGTCAGACTCGTATCTGCCAGAAGTAAGCTCCCTTGGCTGCTGGCCCCTGTGCCATAGCTGTGAAATGATTCCTGCCTCTGTCCTTTGCATGCTGCTGGAAGAGATGCAATTTCTTTTCTGTACAAGGATATTGTGCACTGCGCCTTACAGTTTAGTTAGCCAGTGTCTTTGATCTCTAAACTCTTCATACCCAGTCACATGTCAGTCCTCCCCAAAATGTGTGTTTCTTTAATTCCCTTGTCACTTTGCTGCATTCATGGAGGGACAATTCTAATTTGTGCCTCCAGCTATTTCTGCAGTTATGAGGCTGGGGATTTCTTCCTTATTTTATTATATTTGATCTTCTGAGTCCCTGATATGATTTAAGTTCAATACTCAGTTCCAGTTACATTGCTCATAATTTTTGTTCATTCATCCACCTTGCTGAGAAGCTGCTTGTCTGTTTTTCTTGATTTCATGCCATGCAGTAGTCAGGTAAACAAACTTTCTATTCGACCATCTCCAGGATCTCCAGCCAAAGTATTTCTTAGCAAGAAAAATTAATCAGGAGACATCACAATACCAGAGTTAAAGTACACTACAGAGATATAGTAAGAAAAGTGGCATGGTATTGGCACCAAACAGAAATGAATACCAAAGGAACAGGAAAAAAAGACCCTGAAACATACTCACATCAATACAGTTATCTCCTACTAGACAAAAGCACCATAAACATACATTGAAGAAAAGATAGCCTCTTCAACAAATGCTGCTGGAAATTTATATGTAGTACAATGAAATTAAATCCCTATCTCTCACCATGCACAAAATTCAACTAAAGTTGATCAAGGACCTAGGCATTAGACTATAGACCCCACGCCTACCAGAAAAAATGTAGGCCCAACTCTCCATCATGTGGGCTTAGGAACCAGCTTTCTACATAAGAGTCCTAAAGTGTAAGATGTTAAATCAGAATCAATAAATGGGATGGTATTGAACAAAAAGCTTCTTCAAAGCAAAGTAAACAATCAAGAACAGGAAGAAAGAGCATATGGAATGGGAGAAAATCTTTGCTACCTGCACCTCAAATATAGCATTCATTTCCCATATATACAAAAACTCAAAAAATTTAATACCATAAAATTTCTTCTTATATTATCACAATGAAAAGTATTTGCACTCCCTAAATTTATACCTTGCTGCCTTTTTCTATGCTAATCATTTTTTGATTTGGTCTCTTAATTTTGTCCCATATATCTGAAATATTCCAGTCATGGTCTCTAATCACCTTTTCTTTACTGATAACTCTATTTTAAGGATTATATATCCTGTTGCAAAGAGATGAAAATCTCTCTTAAATTTGGTCTAATTTGTTGGAGATTATTTTCATTTTATTTATCACATTTTTATTTCTAGAATTTGTTATGTTTTCAGAATCTATTTTTATTGAAATGTTTCTTTGCTTCTTATATTTTTTCTCTTAGTTCATTTCTTAGACCATCATTTAGTTCATTGGACATTTCACCTGTTAACTTTCTAAAATTTGTATTTTACAATTCCTTCACTGTAATGTCAAAGGGATTAATTGGTGAAGTTTTGTAAGATATTGAGAATGTCTTTTTCCTTTCCTTTATAATATTACATGGAGTTTTTGTTCATCTTCTGAGATGATTATTATATTATACTGTTATACAATTGAATTATTGGTGATATACTTCCTATTTACTAAGATCCCCAGGTATGGCAAATATCTAAACATCACTACTATCATTCAATGTGAACCCACTTCAGTACCAAGTATTCACCACTGCTTTGAGTGGAGCTACAAATCCATAGTAAATTCAATCACTTTGGGGGGGAAAAGGCCTGTATTAATAAACCTAAAAAAATTACAGAAAATGTTTCCCTCAAGTCCTCAAATTCAAGAAAAAAATGAAAGTAATATTCTTCAGTAGGTTAATAAATTAGGTGTTTTGTGATGTTTTTAGTGGTGTGTTAGAGTCATACATAATATTGGGTTCACTTTGGTACAATCATATATGCATGGAATATAATTTGCTCCATTTCAGTCCCCAATACTTCCTCTTGCCATCCTCTCTTTCCTCCTCTGTTCCCCTACTTGTATCCTGCTGGTATTTATTACATTTATTTATTGTTTTACAAAAGAGTTGAAATCACTGTGGTATATTCATTCATGAACATACCATAAAAATGTCAACTTTATTCCACAGTTCCTCCCTTTTCCCTTCAATCTCCTTTCTTTACACCACTGATTGCATTTCTATTTTTTGTGTGTCCCACCCTACTTTAATCCCTAACTCTGTCCTTGTTTTTACATATGAGAGAAAACATTTGACCTAATGTGTCTGGCTTATTTCACTTAAAATTATTTCCCCCAGTTTGATCCATTGACCACAAAAGCTAATACTTTTATAACTCTTTATGACTGAGTAAAACTTTATTTTGAAAATATATCTCATATTTTTTATCTGTTCATCTTTTGACAGGCACCTGGTCTAGTTCCATAACTTGGTTATTGTGAATTCTGCCACTATAAACATTGATGTGGAAGTATCACTATAGTGTCTATGCTGTCTTCACTCTTTTGCATAAAGATCAAGGGTTGGATAGATGGATCATATGGTGTTTTCTTTCAGTCATTTGATAAATCCCATACTGCTTTCTAAAGTAGATGTACTCACTTGTAGTTCCATCAAAATGCATTAATCTGTATTTCCCCCAACATCCTTGTTAGCATTTATTATTTCTACTCATGATGATTGCCATTGTATCTGGAATGAGATGGCATCTCAATGCAATTTTGATCTTTATTTCCCCAACTGCTAAGAACATTGAAATTCTCAAATGCATTTGTTGGTCATTCTGTTTCTTTAATTCTTTTGCCAATGTATGTATCCTGGGGGGGTGTAAGTTTTTTTTATATACACTGGATATTAATCTGTCATCTGGAAAATACTTTGTCCAATTCTTTAGATTCTGATTTTATGCTCTTATTTCCTTTTACTGTGCAAAATTTTTCTATTTACTTTTACTGTGCAGAATCCTTTTCATTTGATGTCATCCCATATTGATTTTTGGTGTTATATCTTGATGTTTAGAGGTCTTGTTAAGGAAGTCATAGTCTTGTGACTCTGCCAATGTGTTGCAGTGTAGAGCCTGTTTTCTTCAAGAAATTGTAAATTCTGTGATCTCATTTCTAGGTCTTTGTTCCATTTTTATTTGACTTTTGTATAGAGTGACAAAGGCGCAGTTTTATTATTCTACATATGTATATCCACTTTTCCAAGTACAAATAATTTAAAATGCTATCTTTTCTCCAACCTATTCATTACACCTTTTTTCAGTATCAAAGCACTAAAAATGTGGGTTTGTCTCTGTATACTCTTCCATTATCTTCATGCCTACTGATCTTTCTGCTATTATAATTTTTAAAAATATAGTGTTTTATGAATGTGCATGATGGTGAGATTCACTGCGGTATCTTCATATATGTACATAGGAAAGTTAGAACACATTCATTTCACTGTATTTTTGTATTCCATTCCACCTCCCTATTTATCTCTATTTGACTTATCTTTATTTTATCTCTATTCGACTTATCTTTCTTCTATTCTTTTTTTAATCCACCATTCCCTTATTTCATATTAGTTTCCAAATATCAGAAAAAACTTTTGACTTTGGGGAACTGAATTATTTCACTTACAATGATAGTTCTTCTTAAATTTCTTCTTTGGTGATCTACAGTTTTCTTTTTTTTGTAGAGGTCTTTCAACTAATTTGTAAGTACTTTTTGAATTTATTGTGAAGGACATAATTTTTCTGATATTTTTCTGAGCAGAATTATTATTGCAGTATAGGAAATCTATTGTTTTGTGGATGTTGATATTTTATCTTACTACATTTTAAAAATTGTTTATGAACTTTGGAAGTCTTATGGCACTGTTTTTTTTTCAATTTTATAAATATAGTGTCACATTGTTAACAAACTGATTGTTTGACTAATTTTTTTTAATCTGTTTAAATTTCTTCTCTTGACTGATTAGGGGGCCAGAATTTGAAGAACTCTACTGAATAGGAGTGGTGAGAGTGGATAGTCTTATTTCTGATTTAGGGCAAATGCTTTCAATTTTTGTTTTGTTTTGTTTTATTTTGTTATTGTTAATATGTTGTTGGTTTTCAGTTTGTCCTATTTTGTCTTTGTAATGGTGAGGTAAGTTTTTCTATCCCTAGTTTCTCCAGGTTTTTTAACATAAGTAGGCACTGGATATTGTCAAAGGCCTTTTCTGTATCTTTTGAGATGATCATATAATTTTTGCCCATAATGCTATCTATATGGTGAATTAAATTTATTTGTTTGCATATATTGAAACAACTTTGCACAAATGGATAAAACCCACTTGATCATTGTGTCAACTCTTCCTTTTTTTAAATTGATGCATTATTGCTACACATAATACCATGTTTCATTTTGACATGATTGAATATGTCTGGGATATAATGTGCTCCAATTAGTTCCCAGTACATCCCCTCATGCCTTTTCCCTCTCCTCTTTCACCATCCATCTATTCTCCTTTTCTCTTCTCTATTGGAGATTATATGTT
>NW_026005720.1:0-6167 GCF_001458135.2 Marmota marmota marmota | reverse complement strand
TAGAAAGAAATGGCTTCATCTGTGAGTGCTTTAGGAGCAATCTTCAATCAATTTTTGGTCAAATTACTTTGATACTGTACAGGATTCATGCTTTACCTAGCCTTACTAGGATCCCCAGTTTGGGGCCTTTAATTTCAACAGTTCACTGTCAGGAACAGTTTGAAATTTTAGGTGTCACTTCATTATGGCCTGTAGGTGTGAATGCCAATGAAGCTGGAAATCAAACAGGGTTAGTACTAGCTGCTTGATACGTCACACACTCAATTCGTCCTCTGCAAGCACTCTATGCTTTCTTTCTATTGAATATAGGCAAAGGAGAAGCATGCAAAAACCACTTTATCCGAGAGCACTTTAGGAGACAACAGGGAAATAAGCATGTAGTGAACTACCTCCCGCAATTATTTGATCAGATTTCTTTGATACTGTGCATCTTTTATCTATTAGCTTGCCCCACTAGGCTTCACAACTTTGGGACTTCTATGATCAAAGGTTATCTAAACAGGTTAAGGTTAAGGTTACAGTTAATGTTAGGGCTAGCATTAGAGATAGTGTTAGTGTTAGAATTTGTTTTGTTCAAATTTCTCTGATACTGGGAATAATTCATCTTTTACCTAGCCTTATTATATGCCCCAGTTTTGGGCCTTCTTTGTTCAATGGTTCGCTGTCGGGAATAGTTTGTTTTTAATGTCTCACTTCATTTTGACCTATATGGGTAAATGCAAATGGAGCTAGAAATCAGAAGATTGGTGCTAGCTGGTTGAAACTTCACATACTCAATCAGTTGTCTTTGGGCTCTCTCTGGTTTGTTCCTTGTGAAAGTAGTTGTAAGATGAAGCATGCAAAACAAATTTATCCAAGATCACTTTGGGAGAAAACAGGGCAATATGCATGTAGTGAAATACTGCCCCCAATTTTTTGGTCAGATTTTTTTGATACTGTGCAGAATTCATCTGTAAGCTTGCCCCGCTAGTCTCCCCAAGTATGAAATTTTATGATCAAAGGTTTTCTTCACAGGTTAGGGTTACGGATATGGTTAGAGTTAGGGCAAGTGTTAGAGCTAGTGTTAGGGTTAGAGTTACTTTTTTCAACTTTTTTGATACTGGGCAAGATTCATCTTCTTCCTAATCTTAGTATACTCCCCATGTTTGGGCCTCCTAGGTAAAAGGAGTTGCTCTCAGGAGCAGTTTTAGTTTTCATGTTTCATTTCATTTTGTCTTATAGGGGTGAATGGAGCTGGAGCTGGAACTCAAACAGGGTTTGTGCTAGCTGCTTGAAACTTCACACACTCAATCAGTTCTCAGTGTGCATTCTCTTGTTTGTTTCTTGTGGAAGTAGCCCAAAGCTGAAGTAGAAAGAAACAGCTTTCTCTGTGAGCACTTTAGGAGCAAGCTTCTACTTCTTTTTTTGCTTGATTGCTTTAATACTGTACAGGATTCATCCTTTTCCTAGCCTTAGTAGGATCCCCATGTTTGGGCCTTCAAGGTTTGCTGGTTCACTGTTAGGAAGAGTTTGAATTTTTAGGTATCACCTTATTATGTCTATAGATGTGAATGAAAATGGAGCTGCAAATCAAACAGGGTTATTACTTGCTCTTGAAACTTCACACACTCAATCATCTCTCTGTGGGCACTCTCTGGTTTGTTCCTTGTGAAAGTACCATAAACTGCAGCATGAAAAAGTAATTTAACCAAGAGTACATTAGGAGAAAACAGGGAAATATGAATGTACTGAAATACCTCCCCCACTTACTTGGTCAGATTTCTTTGATACTGTGCAAGATTTATCTGTTAGCTTGCCCCACTAGGCTCCTTTATTTGGGTACTACTATGATCAACAGTTCTCTGAACAGGTTAGGTTAGGTTTAGTATTAGGTTAGGGCTAGGTTTACAGCTAGTGTTTTGTTAGATTTAGTTTTGTTCAAATTTCTTTGATACTGGGCAGGATTTAGCTTTTACATAGCCTTACTATATTCGCTAGGTTTGGGCCTCTTGGGTCAAGGGTTAGCTGTCTGGAACAGTTGTTATTTTAAGTTTTCAATTTATTTTGACCTATGTGGGTAAATGGAAATGAAACTGGAAATCAAAAGGGTTGGTGCTTGCTACTTCAAACCTCACACACTCAATCAGTTCTCTATGGGCATTCTCTTTCTGAAAGTAGCCCTAAGAAGAAGCATGGACTAGGTTTAGACCTAGTGTTAGGGTTTGAGTTAGTTTTGTTTTCAAATTTCTATGATACTCTGCAGAATTCATCTTTTTCCTATTTTCACTATACTCCAAATGCTTGGGCCTCCTACAAAAAGGGTTTGCTTTCAAGAACAGTTTTAATTTTCATGTTTCTCTTCTTTTGGCCCTATGGGGGTGAATGGAAATGAAGCTGGAAATCAAACAGGGTTTGGGCTAGCTGCTTGAATCATCACACACTCAATCAGTTCTCAGTAAGGATTCTCTGGTTTGTTTCCTGTGGAAGTAGCCCTAAGCTGAAGTAGAAAGAAACAGCTTTATCTCTGAGTGCTTTAGGAGCCAGCAGAATACACATGTACTGAAAGAGTTTTGAATTTTTTTGGTCGGATTACTCTGATACTGTACAGGATTCATCCTTGACCTAGCCTTAGTAGGCTCCCCAAGTTTGTGCCTTCAAGATTCAATGGTTTGGTTTCAGGAACAGTTACTATTTTAAGGTTTCACTTCATTTTGACCTAAATGGAATTGGATGTAGAAATCAAACAGGGTTGGTGCTAGCTTCTTAAACTGCACACACTCAATAAATTCTCTATGGGCACTCTCTTGTTTGTTCCTTGTAAGTGTAGCTCTAAGTTGAAGCATGCAAAGCAAGTTTAACAAAGAGCACTTTAGGAGAAAAGAGGGAAATATGAATATATTGAAACACCTTCCCCAATTATTTCATCATATTTCTTTGATACTGTGCAGGATTCATCTAGTAGCTTGTCCCACTAGGATCGACAATTTTGGGACTTCTATGATCATAGTTTCTCTAAGCAGTTTAGTGTTAGAGTTGGGGATAGAGTCAAATATAGCATTAGAGTTACAGTTAGATTTGTTCAAATTTATTTGTTACTGGGCAGTATTCATCTTTTCCTTACCCTTGTTAAGTTCCCCAGTTTTGGACCTTCTCAGTTCAAGTGTTCACTGTCAGGAACACTGTACATTTTAAGGGTTCACTTCATTTTGATCTCTATGGGTAAATGGAAATGGAGCTCAAAATCTAAAAGTGCTAGTGCTAGCTGCTTGAAAATTCAGTCAATTAATTCCTTGTTGGTACTCTCTGATTTCTTCCTTGTGAAAGTATCCCAAAGCTGAAGCATGCAAAAAAAAAAAAAACTTTATCTGAGAGCACTTTAGGAGACAACAGAAAAATATGCATATACTGAACTATCTCCCCCAGTCATTTGGTCAGATTTCTTTGATACTGCACAGGATTCATCTGTTAGCTTGCCCCACTAATCTCCACAAGATTGGAACTTCTATGATGAAAGATTCTCTAAATAGGTTAGTGTTAGTTTTAGGGTTAGGGATTAGGGCTAGTGTTAGAGCGAGTGTTAGGGTTAGAGTTAGTTTTGTTCAAATTTCTTTGATATTGGGCAGGAGTCATCTTTTACCTAGCCTTACTATGTTCACCAGTTTTGGACCTTCTTGGTTCAAGGTTCACTGTCAGGAACAATTTGAGTTTTAAGGTTTCAATTCATTTGAACCTATACAGGTAAATGGAAATGGAGATAGAAATCAAAGAGTGTTTGTGATAACTGCTTGAAACTTCATACACTCAATCTGTTCTCTGTGGTCACTCTGTGATTTCTTCCTTGTGAAAGTAGCTCTAAGCACAAGCATGCAAAAACAACTTTATCCAAGAGCACTTTATGAGAAATCAGGAAAATATGCATGTCCTGAACTATATCCCCCTAATTATTTGATCAGATTTGTTTGATACTGCACAGGATTAATCTGCTAGCTTTCTGCACTGGGTTCCCCAAGTTTGGGACTTGTATGATCAAAGCTCTATAAACAGGATAGGTTTAGGGTTAGTGTTAGAGTTAGGACTAGAATTAGAACTAGTGTTAGGGTTAGAGTTATTTTTGTTCAAATTTCTTTAATACTGGGCAGGATTTCTCTTTTATCTAGCCTTATTATGTTCCCCAGTTTTGGGCCTTCTAATTTCAATTGTTCTCTGTCAGGAACACTTTGTATTTTAAAGTTTCACTTCAAGTTGTCATATATGGGTAAATGGATATAGAGCTGGTAATCAAACAGGGTTGGTGCTAGCTGCTTGAACTTTCACACACTCAATGAGTTCTCTGTGGGCACTCTCTGGTTTCTTCCTAGTGAAAGTTTTCCAAAGCTATGGCAAAGAAAAGTACATTATTCAAAAGCACTTTAGAAAAAAAAAACAGGGGAAATAGGCATGTACTGAAACACCTCCCCCAATTATTTTGTCAGATTATTTTTTATATTGGGCAGGATTCATCTGTTACCTTGCCCTACTAGGTTTTCTATGATCAAAGGTTCTCTAAACAGGTTAGAGTTAGGGTTCATTTTATGTTTATGGCTACAGTTAGAATTAGTGTTGGGGTTAGTGTTAGTTTTGTTCAAATTTCTTTGATACCAGGGAGGATTCATCTTTTACCTAGCCTTACTCTATTCCCCATGTTTGGGCCTTCTCAGTTCATGGTTCGCTGTCAAGAACAGTTTGTGTTTTAAGGTTTCACTTCACGTTGACTCATATGTGTAATTGGAAATGGAGCTGGATAACAAACAGTGTTGGTGTTAGCTGCTTGAAACCTCACACACTCACTCAGTTCTCTGTGGTCACTCTCTGATTTGTTCCTTGTGAATGTAGCCCTCTGATGAAGCATGTGAAGCATAGGTTTAGGATGAGGGCGATGTATAGGGCTAGGTTTAGTGTTAGGGTCAGAGTCAGCATAAGGGTTAGTTTTAGGGTTAGGGTTAGGATTCGAATTAGGGCTAAAGTTAGGGCTAGATATAGGGTTAGGGTTTGGTTTAAATTAAGGTTTAGGGTTAGGGCTATGGCTTGGTTTTGTTTTAGGGCTAGGGCTAGTGTTAGGGCTAGATTTTGGATTGGTGTTAGAGTTAGAGCTGGTGTTAGGATGAGGTTTAGGATTAGGGTTAGGGTTAGATTTAGATTTAGGGTTAGATCTAGTACTATGGTTAATTTTAGGTTAGTGTTCCAGAAGGGATAGTGTTAGAACTAGGGATATGTCTAGGAAGAGAGTTAGTTTTAGACTTAGTACCAGGCTTAGGTTAGGATTAGGGTTATAGCTAAATTAGTGCTAGGATTAGGGCTAGGGTTAGTGTTAGGGTTAGGCCTAGGAGTAGGGCTAGATTTAGGGTTAGCATTGGGGTCAAGGTTAAGTTTAGGGGAATCGGTGCTGTTATAGCTAGCTTTCGGTCTAGGATGAGGGTTAGAATTAGGATTAGGGTTAGGGTTAATTTTAGGGTGGGATTAAGGTAGGTTTAGGGCTAGAATTATGGCTAGGGTTTCTGTTAGGTTTAGGGCTAGGACTAGGACTAGGACTAATGTCAGGTCTATGGTTATGGTTAGGGATAGTTTTAGGATTAGGTTATGCCTAGTTCTAGTGTAAGAGTTACGTTTAGTGTAAGGCTCAGATTTAGAGCTAGGGGTTTTATTATGGTTAGAGTCAGGGTTGACATTTGGTTTAGGTTAAAGTTTACAGTTAAGGCTTGAGTTAGAGGTAGGTTTAGGTTTAGGGTTAGGGTAATGGATATGCTTAGGTTTAGATTTCAGTTAAGGTTTAGCATAAAAATGGGTTAGGTTTATTGATAGAGTTAGGGTTAGCATTAGGGTTAGGGTTATGTTTAGTGTAATGGATAGGTTTAGAGCTTGGGTTAGGGCTAGGTTATTGTTTGGATTAACTCTAGGATTAGGGTTAGGTTTAGGTATAGGGCTAGGGTTTTGTTTAAGGTGAGTATTAGGGTTATGATAAGTGTTAGTGTTCGGGCTAGGGTTATGGTTAGGTTAGAGTAAAGGTTAGTGTTTGAGCTAGGGTTAGAGCTAGGCTGAGGGTTAGGTTTAAGTTTAGGTCTAGGGTTATATTTAAGGTTATGGTTTATTTTAGGGTTAGGGTTATGGCTAGGGTTTTAATTAGGGTTAGGGTTAAGTTTAGGGTAATGGAT
>NW_026005719.1:3587-6169 GCF_001458135.2 Marmota marmota marmota | reverse complement strand
ACCCAAGCCCAGGACCCCCAGCCTGCCAGTTCCTTTGCTTCTACATGGATGCACACCTCCTGTGGTACTGGGCCTTCCTTTGGCTTAGGTCTCCCCCACTCCTTTGGTTTTTTCCAGTGGGCTCTCTGTCTACCCAGGTCAAGTCAAAGTTCAAGAGGCTCCTTGCTTAAGCTTTTCCAGGCATTTAAGTTGCCTTTGCATGTTCCTGAGGACCTCTCTTTAAATCTCTGCATTCTCACAGTTCTCACTGCTTTGCAAACATTTGCCTGTGTGTCTGGTTTTCCTAGGACAGCAGCTCCCAGAAGACAGAGAGGAGAGGACAAGTGGCTTCAGTTTCTGTATATATGCAGTGTCTCACATAACATCAACCTTCAATCAATGAGCAGAGAAGAAAGAGAGGGAGAGAGTAAGAGACAGAGGAAAGAATGTGCAGGAAGAAGGGGAAACATCTATAGCATTGTTATCTGTGTCACAATGCTATTGTCATTTAACATGGCCAGCCAGTTAAAGACAAGATGGGCCGAGTTCACTTTAGAACTTACTCAATGTACAGATGTTAGCCAGGCTACATGATGCATCTAGTTGACACTTCTCACCAGCAGTGTGCAATGGCTTCCTACCCCACACTTTTGATCACAGCCATTCTTACTGGAGTGAGGTGATACTTCATGTGGATTTTTTTTGTTGTTGTTGTTTGTTTTGATTTGTTTTTTGCTACTGGGTATTGAACTCAGGGGCACTTGACTACTGAGACACATCCCTAGCCCTATTTTGTATTTCACTTAGGCACATGGTCTCACTGAGTTGCTTAGTGCCTCACCATTGCTGAGGCTGGCTTTGAACTCGCAATCCACTTATCTCAGCCTCTGGAGCTGCTGGGAAACAGGCATGTACCACCCAGCCTAGCTGTCATTTGGCTTCCGTCTGTCTTTCTGTGATGATTTCCGTGATTATTACTAACACTGAGCATTTTTTTACAGATGTATGTTGGCCATTTGTATGTCTTCTTTTTGGATGTGTCTATTCAGGTCTTTGGTTCATTTTCTCATCGGGTTTCTTGTTTAGTTTATTGAGTTCCTTATACATAATTTACAAATATTTCCCCTGATCTCTGCAGTTTTTTTTAGTTCTTCTGAAGTTGGTTTGGTTTTTTTTTTCAGCTGATTTATCAAATGTTTATTTAAGTCATTTAAGTTTAAAAGGTTAATTAATCTTAACAGTTGTAATTTATGTTACTATTCACTTATCTGTACGCTAATTTGAAAAGAATTCCTTAAAAAGAAGGAAGACAACATACACCATGTACACCTGTATAAACACATACATGAAATCTTATAGCTTGCATTTTAGGATTTTAGTTGTAAGACAGAAGAACATTAAACTTAACAGTTTAAAAAATATTTTTGGTTCCAAGTTAAATTTTTAATTTTTTTAAAATTTTTATTTCCTTTAGTTATACATGACAGTTGAATCCATTTTAATATGTTTCTACAAACATGACAAATATTTTACTCTAATTAGGATCCCAGTCTTGAGGATGTTTACAATGGTGAGATGCACTGTGGTGTATTCATATATGAGCATAGTAGAGTTATGTTAGATTCATTCCACTGTCTTTCCCATTCCAATTCCCTCTTCCTTCCTGTCCACCTCCTTTGTCTAATCCACTGAATTTCTATTCCTGTAGGTGTTTCCATGTGTGGATAGTTGTTCGGAATAATGTTTCTACAAAGGGAGGATCATCCCTGGAGGTATCTGTTTTTATTACTTGGCTCCGCCTTCTTTTGCTTCTTTTCATCTGGAAATTATCTTCAGTCTGTCTTTGACTTTTATGGCTTTGATATTTTGGAATTACACTGTCATTACCAGTTATGTGTTTAACAATTTTATTAATGACAGACATATCTTTTAATTTTTCTATTGTAGATGGACCCCCAAAATACAGTTACTGTATTTTTATGCAGTTCTGAGGATCAAGCCCAGTGCCTCACACATGCCCCACCTCTGAGCTACAACCCCAGCTCCCTAGCTAGTTATTTTGTAGAGTCTCTCAATGTGAATTTCCTCCTAATTAGATTCAAGACATGCATTCTTGCAGAATACCACACATGTGATTGTGGGTTTTTCTCAATCCATTTTATATGCAAGCACAGGCTGTTGATTTAAATGGTAATTTTAATTTTGACCCCTTGTTGAGAGGATAATTTTTCCTTTTATGATTTTTTTCTTATGATGTTTTTTGAGGGAAGATACTTTAAGGCTATGCAAATTTTTGTTTCTCATTTAAGTTTCACCCATTTTTCAGCATGCATTGATTCTTGCCTGAAGTAATTGCTACTAATTATAACAATTCTTACCAACTGATGATCTTTTTTCTCCCAAGTTTCCTCCTGTATTTATTGGAGTTTTTTTAGGATTCTTCATGCTTTATTTTCTCATTTGCTTACATAGACATGAATTCTTAATATTTAATGGATTATACCATTTTTCTATCATTGTACTTGTTTAGTTTGTTTCTCTCAGTCACTATCCTGCAAATAAAATATTACCCCCATTTCTGTCACCATACCTTAGTGATGCTT
>NW_026005719.1:0-3110 GCF_001458135.2 Marmota marmota marmota | reverse complement strand
GGTGTGTCAGTTTCTTTAAATTCTCCCAGCCACATGTACTGGGATTGGGTGGTATCTTGGGAAATCACAGCCTCACTTGCTGAGATCATCTCTCTGTGTCCCTATTCTCTCTTATCCTAGCCCTTGATTCTTTACTGATTGTAAATCAGGTTGAGCCTTAAACACCCACAATCTTGTACTTTGATCCAGCTTGGCTCTGTCTTCTCAGGAGGCAACAGGGCCAGGCTATTAAAAAAACTGCAATCTTAGGTGGCTTCCAAGGAACAGCTATATTAGAGATTACTTTAAACTACCCAATGGAAAGACAACATCAAACTGAAAGAGCATGAAAGTGCTATGCATCACAACTCTGTAGGCCACCAGGGCAATTCGGCAAGACCCTGTCTTAAAATACAAAAGGCTGAGGTTGAGGCTCTAGTTTAACCTTCTGGGTTTGATCCTCAGTACTGCAAACAAAAGGAAAAAAACAAATTGAAGGTTAGTTTTTTGAAAATATTGCATTTGACATTGTCAAGATGGAAGAGAAAAAGAATATGAGTCAAATAGAATTCATTCTTATGAAACTTTAAAACAACGTCACAAGCTACTGTGTGTCAGTAATTTAAAACCTGAAAAAGTTAACTTTTCTAAAAGAAAGAATGATGTTTAACTAATGTGATGAGTAGCAGGAAAATTATTAATCATGATCAATTTAGACAATACAGTTGAAATTTTACATCCTTTCTAGTGAAAGGAAGAAAAATTCACTTAATATATTATTAAGTTTATAATCTGATAAGAAAACATGTTTCCCAAAACTTCCTGTAGTTATCCTTACGGTAAAAAAAAAAAAAATGTGTTTTTTTTCTTTCTCATTAAATCAGGATCAAACCAAGTGGGAGCCCAACTTCCTAACTGCTTAGTGTCCTGCCGGAGGTCATGTGCAATGTGGGACACCTTGTAAGTCAGGTGGTTTCTGTGAACTCCCAAGATTGTTTGCCCAGAGTTCAAATGGGGACAATAGTACTTATTAGTGGGTCTCTAAAAGAATAAATTGGGTCAAGAAAAGTATTTAGCAAGTGCCCTACATATAAAGGTCATCCTGCAAATGGTGACTGTCCTAATCCTGGTATCCTTCTGTCAATACTTTCAAACTATCCTGGTTAACTTCACACTAACTTCCTAGAAATTGAGTCATTGGCACAAAGGATTTTGCACACTTAAACATTGGTTGCACATTGCCAAATAGCCAATCTTATAGCCTTTTTCTTTCACCACCTCATAGTTATGGGATGGAATGTGATTCTACACCATCTGCTTTCTTAGACTCCAATAGTCACTTAATAGACACTAGTTTGTCAGTGTTCCACCTTGAGATGGTTTTCAGTTCTCTTATCATTACTCAGTCTTAAAGATATTGATGTCTGCTTACTTTCCAGGTGGTTTGTATACTGTCCAATGGTGGGAAAAACAGGTGTGATGAAATAAAAAAAATATATATACGTATGTGTTCAATGCCTGACTCGAATCCAGTGTGTGGTAGTACATCCCATGGACAGAATCTGGTCATTACTAACTGTGGCCACAAAGGTTGCCTAGCAGATGATTTGCAAGATGGGAGGAGCTTTCTTGAAGGTGGAGACAGGTATGTAGGAATTTCATTAACTTCTCTTCTATTTGTGCATAGTGAAGTTTAAAAGTCTAGTTTTCAATCTAATAATTAAGTTTTGTTCATATTTCTGTTCTGAATTTACTTTTTTTCTGAAAAAAGTTGGAAAAACAACGTTCATTGGTATTGATTGTTTCTATGATATTGTAAATCAGTGGAAGTCAATAGCAGGATTTGTGGCAAGCATGGATGAGGGATTAACCAAGTAAGTAAGCCTTGGCAGACATTTAGTTGTCAGCTGCCTGGGTACCAAACAGAAGAGGTGGACCTGACTCATATTTCTTGGGGGTTCATTCAAGTAGTTCTTAGCCATAAACTGTCCCAAATTTCTGGCAAATTTGTACTCTCTACTTCAAAAATATTTTGCATGAATTATTGGGTCCATGTTTGTTTTTGTTATTGCTGTGCTTTTTTTCTTTTCTAACAGAGTTCAAAAGTAGCAGCTGAAAACTCCTGCTTTTGTGTAGTTCTTTGTGTGAGACAGTTGTTACCACAGGGCTCTCAGGACATCATGAAATAGAACTGAAGATGTCAGGCAAGCCACAAACTCTTCTAGAGGCTTGTGGTTCTCTTCCAGGCTCTTCTGGGTATGGCAGAAGCCATTTCCTTATGGAAGTAGCACAGAGGTCCCAATGCTTTGCTCTCTGTCAGCTGCAGACCAATCTCAGCTCTTAGATGTTGTCCACGTTCCTTTCCACACACCTCTCCCATCTTCCAACTAGCCAGGGCACATCAAGTACTTGTTCTTCTAGAGGCCTGTAGGTATAGAATTTGGGCTTCTTTAGGCCTTTCTATACAATCTACCCATAAATGAAGATGTGCCTCTATTTTCACACCTTTCCTTTTCTCCTGGAGCTACTTTTCCTCATCCTTAGAGTGGAAACCACACCACACCTGAAAATGAGTTTGTAGTCCTTAAGTATTTGATAAATGTCCCTCATAGATGCCCCTCCCCATTGATGTTTGTGGCCCAATTGAGGATAATTCCAGAGGGTTCTTTAGGGAAAATCTATCTTCCATTTCCACAGAAGGCATAATTTTCCCTATTCTCTATTTGAAAAGAGTAAAATTATTTGGTACAGCTTTTTTCTTTGAAATTAGAAAACAATGTTGCAATAATGGGACAACGGTGTCACCATGCACTGAATGGACATTCTGAAGTGTTTTCTAGGTTCAGCAGTGAACACATAGAACCAAATGCTGAATAAGGTATCTCATGAAGGTTAAATTTTGATAAAGAGGCAGACAAATAAATATAGCACATAATGTCAATGGTCAGGTGTGCTAACTGAAGTAAACATTCAGGAGACAAAAACTTGAGACATTTTATAATTTTTTGAACATGTTGAAGTTGTCATAATGGCTGTGACTCTTACAAAGCAAGATGCTCCCTCATATGATTATCATGGATGAGCCCTTGCCTAAGGTACTGACCCCAAAGGAAGAATCTCTGGGAACAGTG
>NW_026005718.1:574649-584811 GCF_001458135.2 Marmota marmota marmota | reverse complement strand
GGGTTAGGGTTAGGTTTAAGTTTAGGGTTAAAGCTAGGTTTAGGGCTCAGATTAAGGCTAGGTTTTGGGTTAGGTTAGGGCTAGGGTTAAGGCTATGGGTAATGTATGAAGTACGGTTATGATTAGCAGTAGTTATAGGGTTAGGGTTAGGGCTAGGTCTAGTGTTAGGGTTAGGTTAATGGTTATGACAATATTGAGCTACAGTTAGTGTTACGGTCACAGTCAGTGTCCAGATTACTTTTCAGGTTAGATTTAGGACTAGAATTAGATATAGGTGTAGGGCTAGGTGTAAGGTTAGGGTTTGATTTAGGTTAAGGGTTAGGGTTGGGGCTATGAGTAGGTTTTGTTTTAGGGCTAGGGGTAGGGTTAGGGCTAGTTTTAGGATTAGTGTTAGGGTTAGGGCTAGTGTTAGTGTGAGGTTTAGGCTTAGGTTTAGGATAAGATTTGGATTTAGGTTTAGATCTAGGGTTTGAGCTAGGGCTAAGGATAGGGCTAGGGTTAGGGCTAAGTTTAGGGCTAGGTTTAGGGTGATGGTAAGTGGTGGGTTAGAACTTGGTTTAGGGCTAGGGCGAGAGTTAGATTTAGTCTTAGGCAAGGGTTAGTGTTAGGGTTATGCCTGGGTTAGGGCTAAGGTTAGTGTTAGGTTTAGGGTTAGGGTTAGGTTTAGGGTAAGGTTTGGGATTATAGCTAGTTTTATGACTTGGGTGAGGGCTAGAATTAGGGTTCGGGTTAGGTTTATGATTAAGGCGAAGTTTATGGCTAGGATGTGGGCTAAGGTTTGTGTTAGGAGTAGGATTAGAACTAGGGAAAAGTCAGGTCTAGGGTTACAGTTAGGGATAGTTTAGGGTTAGGTTTATAGCTAGGTCTATTTGAAGGGTTAGGATTATGGTTAGGGTCAAGTTTAGAGCTAGGAGTATTATTAGGTTTATTGTCAGGTTTAGGGTTTTTGTTAGGTTAAGGTTTAGGTTTAGGGCTCAAATTGACATTATTGTTAAGGATAGGGTAATGATAGTTTTAGGTTTAGGGTTCATATTAAGTGTAGGGTAAAGGATCGGTTTAGGGTTAGGGATAGGATTAGGGTTTGGCATAGAGTTAGCATAAGGGTTAGGGTTATCATTAGGGTCATGGATAGGTTAGAGCTAGGGTTAGGCCTAGGGTTATGCTAAGGATTAGTTCTAGGTTTAGGCTTAGGGTTATGGTTAGGGCTATGGTTAGGATTAGGATTAGCCTTAGGGTTAAAGCTAGGGTAGGCCTTGGATTAGGGCTATGTTTTTTGGTAGGTTAGGGCTACAGCTAATGTAAGAACTTGTTGTGATTCAGGCTAGTTTTAGGGTTAATGTTAGGGCTAGGTATAGTTTTAGGGTTAGGTTTAGGGTTGGGATGGTGTTTAGAGCTAGGGTTACTGTTAATGTCAGGGTCAGTGTTCAAATTAGGGTTATGGTTGGAATTAAATCCAGAATTAGGTCTAGGGGAAGAGTTAGTGTTTGCCTTAGGCTAAGTGTTATTGTTAGGGCTATGTCTATGTTTTTCATTAGGTCTAGGTTTAGAGTTATGGCTAGATTTAGGATTAGGTTTAGGTCTAGTGATAGTGTTAGGGTTAGGTTTAGGTATAAGATTATAGGAAGGGCTTCTGTCAGGGTTCAGTTTAGGGTTAGGGTCAGGTTTAGACCTATGATTAGTGTTAGGGTCAGAATAAGGGTCAGGTTTAGGGTTAGGGATTGGGTTATGGATAGAGCTAGAATGGGTGCTAGGGTTAGGACTATTAATAAGGTTAGGGTTTGAGTTTGTTTAAGAATTAGATTTAGCATTAGGGTTAGGGTTTGGCTTAGGGTAACGAATAGGGTAAGGGCTAGGGTCAGGGCTTGGATTAGGGCAAGGGTTAGGGTAAAAGCTAGGTTTAGGGCTCGAATTAGGGCTAGTTTTGTGTTAGGTTCAGGGCTATGGTTAGAGCAATGGTTAATGTAAAAACTCGGGTTACAATTAGGGTTCGTTTTAGGGTTAGGGTTAGGGGTAGGTGTAGTGTAAGTGGTAGGTTTAAGATTAGGGTAATATTTAGAGCTAGGGTTGTTAGGATTGAGTAAGTATCAGAATTTGTTTTAGGGTTAGTGTTAGGACTCAAATAAGGGCTAGGGTTACTGTTAGGGTTCAGTTTAAGATGAGGGTGGTGTTTAGAGCTAGGGTGACTATTAGGATATGAGTTAGGGTCAGGGTTAGTTTTAAGGTTAGGGTTATTGCTTGAAGTAGGGCTAGGGTTACTGTTAGGGTTTTGCTTAAGTTTAGCATGATGTTTAGAGCTAGGGTGACTGTTAGGATATGAGTAATTGTCAGGGTAAGTTTTAAGGTAAGTGTCAGGACTCCAATTAGGCCTAGGTTTAGGTCTAGGTGTAGTGTTAGGGTTTGGTTTAAGTTAAGGTTTAGGGTTAGGGGTATTGCTCAATTAGGTTTTAGTCCTAGGTTTAGGGTTAGCACTAGTTATATGATTAGCATTAGGGTTAGGACTAGTGGTAGTGTTAGGCTATGCTTAGGGTTAGGGTTAAATTTGAAGTTAGCATTAGATCTAGGGTTCAGGCTAGGTCTAAGTATAGGGCAAGGGTTAGGGCTGGGGTTAGGATTATGGTAACAGATAGGTTTAGAAATAGGGATAGGGCTAGGACGAGAGTTAGAGTTAGTCATAGAGCTAGGGTTATGGTTAGTTTTAGGGATAGGTATAAATTAGAGCTAGGATTAGGGCTAGGTTTAGTGTTCAGCTTAGGCCTAGCATTAGGACTAGGGTTATGATTACCTTTAGGGTAAGGGATGGTGTTATAGCTAGGTTTAGTGGTAGGGTGATGGTTAGAATTAGGGTTAGGACTAGGGATAGGGTTAGGGATATGATTAAGGCTAAGTTTACGGCTAGAATGAGTGCTAGGGTTTGTTGTATATTTTGTTCTAGAATTAGGCCTAGGGCTAAAGTCAGGTCTAGTGTTACAGTTAGGGGTAGATTTAGGGTCAGGTTTTTGTCTAGGTCTAGTGTAAGTGTTAGGCTTAGGGTAACAGTCAGGTTTAGAGCTAGGGTAGGATCAGGATCAGGGTTAGGGTTTGTTTTAGCTTAATGTTTAAGGATAGGGCTCAAATGAGCATTAGGGTTAGGGTTAGAGTAATGGATAGTGTTAGGTTTAGGATTCAGGGTAGGTTTAGGGGAATGGAGAAGTTTCAGGTTAGCAAAAGAGTTAGAGTTAGGCCTAGGATCAGGGATAAGGGTATAGTTAAGATTAGGTCTAGAGTTAGGCTTAGGGTTTGGGTTAGGGCTAGTAACCCTAGCTTAGGAGTAGGGTTAGGGATAGGTTTAGGGTAAAGTTTAGGTTTTGAGCTAGGGTTAGTCCTGGGGTGAGGGTTAGTTTTAGTGTTAGGTCTAGTGTTAGGGTTATGGTCATGGTCAGGGTTAGATCTAGTTTTAGGGTTATGGTTATGGTTATGGGTTAGGGCTAGGGTTTTCATCAGGATTAGGGTTAGGGTTAGGGTAATATATTGGGTTAGATGTAAGGTTTGCTTTCATGTTAAGGCTAAATTTAGGGTTAAGTTTAGTTTTCGGGCTAGGTTTACTGTTGGGTTTAGGGTAAGGTTTAGGGTTTGAGTTAGGGTTCGTGCTACAGCAAGGGTTAGGTTTAGAGTTAGGTGTAGGGTTAGGATTATGGTTTCTATTAGGATTTTGGTTAGGGTTAGGGGTAGGGTTATCATTAGGGTTAGGGTTAGAATTAAGGTAATGGTTAGGGTTAGAGCTAGGTTTAGGCCTAGGGTTAATATTAGGATTAGGGCTAGTGTTAGGGTTATTCTTAGGGATAGTCCTTGGGTATGTTTAGGCTAAGGGTTAGGTTTTGAACTAGGGTTAGGACTAAGGTGAGGGTTAGCGTTAGAGTTACCACTAGGGTTAGGGTGAGGATTATGTTTAGGGAAAGTTTAGGCCTCGTATTAGGGCTAGGTTTTGTGTTAGTTTTAGGGCCTAGGGTTAGTGCTATGGTTAATGTAAGATCTAGAGTTCTAATTAAGGCTAGTTTTAGGGTTAGGGCTATGGGTTGGTCTAGTGTTAAATTTACATTTTGGTTTAGAATCGGGTTTAGAGCTAGGTTTAGTGTTATTGTCAGGGTCAATGTTCAAGTAAGTGTGAGGGTTAGGGTTAAAGCCAGAAATCGGACTAGGGTTAGGTACAGCAGTAGGGTTAGTGTTTGTTTTACGTTAATGATTATTGTTAGGGCTACGACTAAGTGTTTGTTTACATCTAGGGCTAAAGTTATTGCTATATTTAGGATTAGGTTTGAATCTAAGTCTAGTGTTAGGTTTAGGTTTAGGTATAAGTTTACTGGTAGGGCTAGTTTCAGATTTCGGTTTAGGGTTAGGTTCAGGTTTAGACTTATAATTATTGTTAGGTCAGAATAAGGGTGAAGATTAGAGTTAGGTTTTGGGTTAGGGTTAGAGCTAGAATGAGGGCTAGTGTTAGGACCACTAACAGGGTTAGTGTTTGGTTTAGGCTAAGTATTAGGATTAGGACTAGGTTTAGCATTATAGATAGTTTTGGCTTAGTGTAAGGGATAGGGTTATAGCTAGGGTTAGGGATACGTTTAGGGTTAGGTTTAGGTTTAGGGTTAGAGTTAGGGTTAGGGTTAAATTTATTTAGAACTCGGATTAGGGCTATTTTTGTGTTAGGTTTATGGCTTTTTCCAATGTAAGAACTAGGGTTACGATTAGGGTTAGTTTTAGGGTTAGGGTTTGGGCTCAGTCTTGTGTTAGTATTAGCTTTAGGGTTAGTGTTTGAATGAGAGTTGGGTCAGGGTTAATTTTAGGCCTAGGACTTGAATTAGAGCTAGGGTTATTGATAGTCATAGTAGTAGGGATATATATATATATATATATATATATATATATATATATATATTACAGCAAAGGCTCAATTTTGTTTTAGGGCTAGGGCTAGTGTTATGGCTATTTTTAGGATTAGCAATAGTATTAGGGCTAGTATAGGGTGAGGTTTAGGCTTAAGTTTAGGGTTAGATTTAGCATTATGGTTAGATCTAAGGTTAGGGCTATGGCTAGGGTTAGGGCTAAGGTTAGGTCTAGTGTGAGGGTTACAGTAATGGATAATGTTAGAAATAGAAATAGGGCTAGTGTTGAGAGTTAGATTTAGTCTTAGGGCTAGGGTTAGGTGTACGGTTAAGGTTAGGGCTAAATTAGGGTTAGGATTAGTACTAGGGTAAGTGTTTGGGTTAGACCTATGGTTCGGGCTAGGGTTAGGGTTAGTTTTAGGGGCAAGGATGGGGTTATATAGCTTGGTTCAGGGCTAGTGAAAGGGTTAAAATTAGGGCTACGCTAGGGTGAGGGTTCTGGTTAGGATTAAAGCTAGGTTTAGGGCTAGAATGAGGGCTAGTGTTTGTGTTAGTGTTAGGGCTAAGATTAGGGCTAAGGCAAATATCAGGTCTAGGGTTAAAATTAGGGATAATTTTAGGGTTTGGGTTATGGCTAGGTCTAATGTAAGGGTTAGGTTCAGGGTAGAGGGTCAGCTTTAGAGCTAGGTGTATTAATAGGTTCAGAGTCCAGTTTAGGGTTGTTTTGGATTAAGGGTTTCGATTAAGGCTCGAAATACCATTAGGGTTAGGGTTCAGGTTACAGTAATGGATAGGATTAGATTTAGGGTTCAGTTTAGGTTTGGGGTAATGTATAGGGTTAATGTTAGGCATAGGGTTAAGGTTAGGCATAGTGTTAACATTTGGGTTAGGCTTATGTTTAGGGTAATGGATAGGGTTAGTGCTAGTGTTAGGGATTGGGTTAAGTTTAGGATTAGGGCTAGGATTAGGGTTGGTGTTAGGGTTAGGTTTAGGGTAATTGTTAGGGTTTGAGCTAGGGTTAGGTCTAGCATGAGGTTTAGGGTTAGAGTCATGGCTATGTTTAGGTTTAGGGTTAGGTTTAGGGCTAGGGTTAGTGTTAGGGTTAAGGTTATATTTAAAGTAATGGATAAAGTTAGATCTAGGATTTTGGCTATGGTTACAGTTAGGATTCAGGCTAGTATTAGGGTTAGGGTTAGGGCTAGGGTTAGGCTTAGGCTAAGGGATAGAGTTTGAGCTAGGGTAAGGGCTACGGCAAGCATTAGGGTAGGGTTTGGTTAGGTTAATGTTAGGGTTATGCTTAGGGCTAGGATTAGGGCTATGTTTTATATGAGGTTTATGACTAGCATTAGGGCTATGGGTAATGTAAGAGCTAGGGTTATGGTTATGGCTAGTTTGAGGGTTAGGCTTATGGATAAATCCTGTGTTAGCTTTAGGTTTTGGGTTAGGATTAGGTTTAGAGCTATGGTTTTCCTTAGGGTAAGGGTCAGTGTTCATGTTAGTATTGGACTTAGTGTTAGGGCCAGAATTAGAACTAGGTTTAGGTATAGGGGTAGGGTTAGTCTTTGTGTTAGGTTAATGGTTACTGTTAGGGCTAGGGCTAGGTTTTTGTTTAGGGCTAGGGCTAGAGTTATGGCTATATTTAGGATTATGTTTATGTCTAGTGCTAGTGTTACAGTTAGGTTTAGATATAGGTTTACTGGTAGGGCTAGTGTTAGAGTTTGGTTTAGGATTAGGGTCAGGCTTATTCCAGGGTTAGTGTTAGGGTCAGAATACGTACAGGGTTAGGGTTAGCCTTTGGGTTAAGGTTAGAGATAGAATGAGGTCTAGGGTTAGGACTAGTAATAGAGTTAAAGGTTGGGACAGGCTAACGATTAGGGTTAGAACTAGGGTAGCATTAGGGTGAGGGTTTGACTTAAGGTAAGGGATAAGTTTAGAGCTACGGTTAGGGTTAGTGTTAGGGCTAGGTTTAAAGCTAGAGTTAGGGCTCAGATTAGGGCTAGCTTTTGTGTTAGGATTAGGGATATGGCTAATGTAAGAACTGGTTTTACTCTTAGGGCTAGTTTTCTGGTTAGGGTTAGGCTAGGTCTAGTGTTTGGGTTAGGTTTATGGTTAAGGTGATATTTAGAGCTAGGGTTAGTTTTAGGTTCAGAGTCAGGGTCAATATTAGTTGTAGGGTTAGGGTTAGGGCTAGGTGTAGCATTAGAATTTGGTTTAGGTTAAGGGTTAGGATTAGGGCTATAGCTCAGTTTTGTCTGAGGGGTATGACTAGGTTTAGGGCAAGTTTTCAAATTAGCATTAGGGTTATGGCTCCTGATAGGGTGAGGTTTAGGTTTAGGATTAGAGCTAGATTTAGAGTTAGGTTTAGATCTAGGTTTACGGCTAGGCCTAAATTTAGGGCTAGGTTTTGGGCTAGGGTTAGGGCTAGGCTTGGCTTATAAATGGGTAAGTTTAGAACTAGGGATAGGGCTAGGGCGAGAGTTAGATTTAGTCTTAGGGCTAGGGATATGAATAGGTTTAGGATTAGGACTAAATTAGTGATAGGATTAGAGCAAGGGTTAGTATTAGGCCTAGGCCTTGGTTTAGGGCTAGGGTTAGGATTAGGGTTAGGGTATGGTATGATGTTATAGCTAGGTTTGGCCTAGGGTGAAGGTTCAATTTAGGCTTATGGCTAGTGTTCGGGTTAGGGTTAGGATTAAGGATAAATTTATGGCCAGGTTTAGGGCTACAGTTTTTGTTAGGGTTAGGTCTAGCATTCGGACTAGGACTAAGGTCAGGTCTAGTCTTATGGTTAGGAATAGTTTTAGGGGTACGTTTATTATTAGGTATAGTGTAAGGGTTAGGTTAAGGGTTAGGTTCAGGTTTAGAAAGGGGTATTATTAGAGTCAGGAAAAGGGTTAGGTTTTGTTTAGGTTAAGGTTTATGTTTAAAGCTCAAATTAGCATTAGGGGTAGGTTTAGGGTTAGGGTAATGGATATGCTTAGGTTTAGTGTTCAGGTTATGTTTATGTAATAGTGTTAAAGTTATGAATAGGGTTAGGGTTATTCTAGGGTTAGCATTAGGGTTAGGTTTAGGGTTAAGGTAATGGATAGGATTAGAGCTAGGTTAAGGTCTAGTTTTAAGGTTACAATTAGGATTAGGTTTAGGTAAAGATTAGAGTTAGGGTTAAAGCTAGGGTTAGGGCTCAGATTAGGGATAGGTTTTAGATTAGGATAGGGCTAATATAGGGCTATAGCTAATGTAAGATCTAGAATTATGATTAGGGCTAGATTTAGGGTAGGGTTAGGGATAGGTCTAGTGTTAGGATTAGGTTTATTTTTAGGGTGATGATTTTAGATAGGGTCAGGATCAGGGTCAATGTCAGTTTTAGGGTAGGGTTAACATTCGAATTAGAGCTAGGCTTAAGTGTAGGTGTAGGTTTAGGTTTTGTGTTAAGGTTTGAACAAGAATTAGGGCTAGGGCTAATGTCAGGTATATGGTTACAGTTAGGTTAGGATTAGCATTAGGGCTATGGCTCGGTTTTGTTTTAGGTGTCGGGCTTGGTTTAGAGCTAGTTTTTGGATTAGCAATAGTGTTATGGCTAGTGATAGGGTGAGGTTTAGGCTTAGGGAAAGGGTTAGATTTAGAATTATGGTTAGATGTAGGGTTAGGGCTAGTATTAGTGTTACAGTAACAGATAAGGTTAGTACTAGAAATAGGTCTAGCTCAAGATTTAGAGTTAGTCTGAGGGCTAGGGTTAGAGTAAGGGTTATATTTAGTGATAAATTAGGGCTAGGGTTAGAGCTAGGGTTACTGTTATAGTTAGGCCTAGTGTTAGGGCTAGAGTTAGCATTAGTGATAGTGTTAGGATTAGGGTTAGGGGAAGGGATGTGGTTATACCTAGGTTCAGAACTAGGGCAAGGGTTGAAATTAGGGATTGGGCTAGGGTTGGGTTTCGAATTAGGATTAATGCTAGGTTTAAGGCTAGGATGAGGGCTAGGGTTTGTGTAAGGTTTAGGGCAAGAATTAGGTAGAGTGCTAATGTCAGGTCTATGTTTTTGTTAGTGATAGTACTATGGTTAGTTTTATATCTAGGTCTAGTGTAACTGTCAGGTTTAAGGTAAGGGTCAGGATTAGAGCTAGGCGTATTATTAGAGTCAATGTCTTGTTCAGAATTTGGTTTGGGTTATGGTTTAGGTTTAGTGCTTGAATTAGCATTAGTGTTAGTGTTATGGTTAGGGTTAGAGTAATTGATAGGGTTAGGTTTAATGTTAAGGTTAGGATTAGGTAATGGATAAGGTTAGTGTTAGTGAAATGTTTAAGTTTAGGCCTAGGGTTAGCATATGGGTTAGGCTTATATTTAGGGTAATGGATAGGTTTAGGGCTAGGGTTATTGTTAGGATTAAGTCTAGGGTTAAGGTAGGGTTAGGGTTAGGTTTTGGGTAAGTGTTAGGGTTAGGTTTTGGGTAAGTGTTAGGGTTAGGTTTTGGGTAAGTGCTAGGGTTTGACCTATGGTTAGGGCCAGGGCGAGGGTTAGGTTTAGTGTCAGGTCTAGGTTTAGGATTAGGGTTAAGTTTAGTGCTAGGTTTAGCATTAAAGTTAGGTTTATGTTTAAGGTAATGGATAGATTTAGAGCTAGGGTTTGCTCTTGGTTATGGTTAGGATTAGGACTAGGATTAGAGTTAGGGTTAGTGTTAGGGCTAAGGTTATGTTTATGTTAAGGGTTAGTGTTTGACTTAGGGTTAGGGCTAGGGCGAGGGTTACGGTTAGGATTAGGTCTAGGGTTAAGGTTAGGGTTAGGCTTAGGGCTAGGGTTAGTGCTAGTATTAGGGCTAGGTTTTGTGTGAGGTTTAGGGCTAGCATTAGGTATATGAGTAGTGAATGAGCTAGGGTTAGGGTAATGGCTGGGTCTAGTGTTAGGTTTATGGCTAGATTTTGGGTTATCTTAAAGTTTAGAGCTAGGTTTTTGTTAGGGTAAGGGTCATGGTTCGGGTTAGGGTTAAGTTTAAGTTAGGGTCAGAATTAGGGCTAGGTTTAGGTCTAGGGGAAGGGTCATGTTTGATTTAGGTTAAGGGTTATTGTTAGGCCTAGGGCTAGGTTTTTTTTTTTTTTTTTTTTAGTTTGTTTATGGGCTAGTTGCTAGAGTTATGGCTAGATTTTTATGATTAGGCTTTTTTCTAGTTCTGGTGTTAGGGTTGTTGGTTTGGGTTAGGGTTTATGTTTTGGCTTAGGGTTACTGTTAGGGTTATATTTGAAGGTTATGTTTTAGGTATTAGGGGTTTGTGTTAGTATTAGGGTTAGATTTAGTTGTTAGGGTTAGTGTTATGGTG
>NW_026005718.1:448299-574088 GCF_001458135.2 Marmota marmota marmota | reverse complement strand
TTTGTTTAGGGCTAGTGCTAGAGTTATGGCTAGATTTATGATTAGGCTTTTTTCTAGTTCTGGTGTTAGGGTTAGGTATAGGTATAGGGTTACCTGTAGGGATAATGTTAGGGTTTGCTTTAGGGTTAGGGTCAGGTTTAAACCTAGGGTTAGACTTAGGGTCAGAATGAGGGTCAGGGTTAGGGTTCGAGTTTGGATTAGGGTTAGAACTAGAATGAGGTCTAGGGTTAGGATTAGTATTAGAGTTATAGTTTGGCTAGGATAAGGATTAGGATTAAGACTAGGTTAGCATTAGGGTGAGGGTTTGGCAAAAGACAGGGTTAGAGCTAGCGTTGGGGATAGTATTAGGGTTAGGGATAGGGATAGGGTTAAGGTTAGGGTTATGTTTAAAGCTATGTTTAGTTAGGGCTAGGTTTTCTGTTAGGGCAGGGCCATGGCTAATTTAAGAACTAGAGTTCCAATTAGGTTATTTTTAGGGTTAGGTTTAGGGTTAGGGTTATGTTTAGCGCTAGGGTGATGTTTAGAACTAGGGTTAGTTTTAGGGTCCTAGTCAGGGTCTGCATAAGTTCTAGAGTTAGGATTAGGACTCAAATTAGTGATAGATTTAGGGCTAGGTATAGGGTTAGGGTTTGATTTAGGGTAAGGTTTAGGGTTAAGCCTATGACTCAGTTTTATTTGAGTGCTAGGGCTAATGTGAGGACTAGTTTTCCAATTAGCATTAGACATATGGCTAGGGTTAGGGTGAGGTTTAGGCTTAGAGTTAGGATTAGATTTAGATTTAGGATTAGATTTAGGTTTAGGGCTAGGGCAAAAGTTAGGGCTAGGGTTGGGGCTAAGTTTAGGGCTAGGGTTTGGGTGATTTTAAGTGATAGGTTTAAATCTAGGGAAAGGACTACATTGAGAGTTAGAGTTAGTCATAGGGCTATGGTTAGGGTTAGGTCAAAATTAGTACTAGGATTAGCACTAGGATTAGTGTTAGGGCTAGGCCTAATTTTAGGGCTAGGGTTAGGGTTAGGGTTAGGATTAGGCATGTTAAGTGCTAGGATTAGTGCTCGGTTTTGTGTTAGGGTTAGGCCTAGGATTAAGGCTATGGCTAATGTCAGGTCTAGGTTTATGTTTAGGGTTAGATTTAGGGTAAGGTTTATGGCTAGTTTCAGTGTAAATGTTAGGTTGAGGGTTAGGGTCAGTTTTAGAGATAGGGTTATTATTAGATTCAGGGTAACAGGTATAGCTTAAGTTAGGTTAAGTTTAAGGGTTAGGTTGGGTTAGCATTTGGGTTAGGGCTAAGTTTAGGGTAATGGATATGGTTAGGTTTAGGGTTCAGGTTAGGTTTAGGTTCAGGTTAGGGTTAGTGTAACCCTATAAATTTAGGGTTAGGGTTAGGGTTATCCTAGAGTTAGGATTAGGGTTATGGTTATGATTAGGGTAATGGATAGGGTTAGAGCTAGATTTAGGTCTAAATTTATGCTTAGGATTAAGGCTAGGGTTAGGTTTTGGGTTACGGCATGTTTTAGGGTTAGGGTTAGGTTTAGGGTAATGTTTAGGGCTAGGGCCAGAGTTAGGATTAGGGTTAAAACGAGGTGTAGGGCTCAGATTAGGGCTATGCTTTGGGTTATGTTAGGGCTAGTGTTACAGATACAGCTAATGTAAGAACTAGGGTTATGATTAGGGCTACTTTTAGCTTAGGTTTAAGGCTATGTCTAGTTTTAGGGTTAGGTTTATTATTAAGGTGATGTTAGAAGGTAGGGTTAGTTACAGGGTCAGAGTCATGGTCAAGGTTAATTTTAGGGTTAGGATAATACTGGAATTAGGGCTATGGTTAGGGCTAGGTGTTGGGTAAAGTTTTTCTTTAGGTTAATGTTTAGGGTTAGGGCTCTGGTTTGGTTTTGTTTTAGGGCTAGAACTATGTTAGGGCTAGTTTTAGGATTAGCGTTAGTGTTAGGGCAAATGTTAGTGTGAATTTTATGGTTAGGTTTAGGGTTAGATTTAGAGCTATTGTTAGATCTTAGGTTAGAGCTAGGGCAGGGTTAGGTCTATGGTTAGGGCAAGTTTTAGGGTTATGGTAAGGGATAGGGTTACAACTAGGAATAGGGCTAGGGTGAGAGTTGGAGTTAGTCTTAGTGCTAGTGTTAGGGTCAGGTTTAGGGTTAGGGCTAAATTAGGGCTAGGATCAGGTCTAGGGTTAGTTGTTTGTTTAGGTCTAGGGCTAGGGTTAGGGTTAGGTTTAGGGGAAGGGATGGGGTTATACCTTGGTTCAGAACTAGGGTGAGGGATAAAATTAGGGATAGGGCTAAGTTAGGGTACAGGTTAGGATCAAGGCTAGGTTTAGGGCTAGGATGAGGGTTTTGGGTTAGGGTTTGGGCTAGGGTTATGTTTAGGTAAGGGTGAGGGTTTGAGCTAGAGTTAAGGCTAGGGCTAGGTCAAGGGTTAGGTTCAGCATTAGGTCTAGGGATAGGGTTATGGTAGGTTTAGGTTTAGGGTTAGGGTTATGGCTAGGGTTATCATTAGGGTTAGGATTAGGGTTAGGTTAATGGATACAGTTACATATAGGTTTAGGTGTAGGGTTAGGGTTAGATTTACTTTTAGGGTTAGGGTTAAGGCTATGATTATGTTTAGGTCTAGGGCTAGAATTAAGGCTAGATTTAGAATTAGGTTTAGGTCTAGAGTTAGTGTTAAGGTTTGCTCTAGATTTCGGGTCAGGTTTAGACCTTGGGTTAGCGTTATGTTCAGAATAAGGGTCAGGGTTAGCATTAGGGTTTGGGATAAATTTAGAGCTAGAGTGAGGGCTACGGTAAGGACTATTATTGGGGTTAGTGTTAGGGTTAGTGTAATGGTAGGTTAAGAGCTAGGTTAGGGCTAGGGTTAAGGTTAGAATTAGTGATAGAGTTAGCTTCAGAGTTAGGGATATGTCTAAGTTTATATTTAGGGTAAAGATTAGACTTTGAGCTAGGGTTAGGACTAAGGCTAGGGTTGGATTAGGGTTAGGGCTAGGCCTAGGGTTACACTTAGTGCTAGGTTTAGGCCTAGGATTCGCTCTATATTTTGTGTTAGGTTAAGGCGTAAGGTTAAGGCTATAGGTAATGTAAGAGCTAGGGTTATTATTAGGGCTAGTTGTAGGTTTAGGGTTATAGCTAGGTGTAGTGTTAGATTTAGGTTTGCATTTAGGGTCAGGTTTAGAGATAGATTTAGTGTTAAAGGGAGAGTCAGTGTTCAGATCAGAGATAGAGTTAAGGTTAACGCCAGAATTAAGATTAGGTTTATGTCTAGGATTAGCTTTAGTCTTTGTGTTAGGTTAAGTGTTATTGTTAGGGCTAGGGCTAGGATTTTTCTTAGGTCTAGGGCTAGAGTTAAGGCTAGATTTAGGATTATGTTTAGGTCTAGGGCTTGTGATAGGGTTCAGCTTGGCTGTAAGTACTGGTAGGGCTAGTGTTAGGGTTTGGTTTAGGGTTAGGGTCAGGTTTAGACCTAGGGATAGTGTTATGGTCAGAATAAGAGTCAGGGTTAGGGTTAGGGTTAGGGTTTGGGATAGGGTTAGAGCTAGAATGAGGGCTAGGTTTAGGACTATTAATTGAGTTAGTGGTTTTGTTAGCTTTAGGATTAGGGATAGATCTAGGGTTACCATTAGGGTTAGCATTTTGCTTCTGGTTAGGGATAGGGTTAGAGCTAGTGTTAGGGGTAGCGTTTGGTTTAGAGTAGAGTGTAAGCTAAGTTTAGGGCTCAGTTAGGGCTATTTTTTCTGTTAGGGTTAGGGCTAATGTTAGGGCAATGGCTAATGTAAGAATCAGTGTTAAAATTAGGGTTCTATTTAGGGGTTAGACCTCTAGTGTTAGGGTTAATTTTAAGGTTATGTTGATATTTAGAGCTAGGATTAATATTAGAATAGGAGTCAGGGTCAGAGTTAGTTTTAGGGTTAGGGTTAGGACTCAAATAAGGGCTAGGGTTTGGTTTAAGGTTAGAGTGGTGTTTAGGCTAAGTTTAGAGCCTGGGTGAGTGTTAGGATATGAGTCATGGTCAGGGTTAGTTTAAGGTTATGGTTATGGTTAGGACTCTAATTAGGGCTAGGGTTAGGTCTAGTTTTAGTGTTAGGGTTTGGTTTAAGTTAAGGTTTAGTGTTAGGGCTACTGCTCAGTTTTGTTTTAGTCCTAGGTTTAGGGTTAGAGCTACTTTTATGATTAGCATTAGGGTTAGGGCTAGTGTTAGTGTTAGGCTTATGCTTAGTGTTAGGGTTACATTTAGAGTTAGAATTAGATCTAGGGTTAGGTATAGGACTAAGGATAGGGCCAGGGTTAGGGTTAGGGTTAGAGCTAGGGTTAGATTTACTGTAAGGAATAGGGTTAGATATAGGGATAGTGTTAGTGTGAAAATTAGAGTTAGTCTTAGGGCTAGGGCAAGGGTTATGGTTAGGAATATAGTTAAATTAGGGCTAGGATTAGGGCAAGGGTTAGTGTTAAGCTTAGGCTTATCATTATGGTTAGGTTTAGGGTTAAGTTTAGGATAATGGATGGCATTGTAGCTAAGTTTAGAGGTAGGGTGGAGGTTAGAGATAGGGTTAGGGGTAGGGTTAGTGTTAAGGTTATGATTAAGGCTAGGTTTAGGGCTAGGATGAGGACTAGTGTTTGTTTTAGTGTTAGGGCTAGGATTAGGGCTAGGGCAAACATCAGGTCTAGTGTTAAGGTTAAAGATAGTTTTAGGGTTAGGTTTATGGCTACGTCTAATGTAATTGTTAGGTTTACAGTAAGGTCAAGTTTAGAGCTAGGGGAATTATTAGGGTTAGGGTCAGAGTTAGCGTTGGTTTAGGTTAGGATTTAGGTTTAGGGCTCAAACTAGCATTAGGGTTAAAGTTAGGGAAATGTTAGTGTTTGGTTTAGGTTTCAGGATAGGTTTAGAGTAATTCATAGTGTTTGGGTTTGTGATAGGGTTAGGGTTAGGCCTAAGGTTAGCATTTGAGTAAGACTTATGTTTAGGGTAATAGATAGGGTTAGAGCTAAGTTTAGAGCTAGGGTTATGGTTAGGAATAGGTCTTGAGTTTGGGTTAGAGTTAGTGTTAGAACGGGGTTTAGGTTTAGGGTTATGTTTAGTGTAAGAGTTAGGTATTGAGCTAGGGTTAGGGCTAGCATGAGGGTTAGGTTTAGGGTTAGGTCTAGGGATAGAATTATGGTAGGGTTAGGGTTAGGGTTATCATTAAGTTTAGGTTTTGAGTCATGAATACAGATAGATATAGGTTTAGGGTTAGGGTTAGATTTCAGTTTAGGGTTAGGGTTAGGGCTATGGTTATGTTTATGCTTATGCTAAGGGTTAGGGTTTGAGATAGGGTTAGTGCTATGGCGACTGTTACATTTAGGGTTATGTCTTGGGGTAGTTTTCTGGTTAATTAAAGTTAGCATTAGGGTTCCAGTTAGGATTATCAATAGGCTTAGTGTTAGGGTTAGGGTAATGGGTAGGTTTAGAGCTAGGTTTAGGGATAGGGTTAAGTATAGGGTTAGGGCCAAAGTTAGGGTTAAAGTTAGGGATAGATCTGGGTCTATGTTTAGGGTGAGGCTTGAGCTATTTTTAGGGTTAATTTTAGGGTTAGTGTTAGGGTTTAGCTAGGTTTAGGTCTTGGATTAGGGCTAGTTTTTCTGTTAGGGTTAAGGCTAAGTTTAGGGAAATGGCTAATGTAAGAACTAGAGTTCCAATTATGGTAAGTTTTAGGGTTAGGGGTAGGGGTAGTTCTAGTGTTAGGGTTAGGGTAATATTTATAGCTATGATTAGTGTTAGGATATGAGTCATGGTCAAGGTTAGTTTTAGGGTTAGAGTTAGGAATCAAATTAGGGGTAGGGTTACTGTTAGGGTTTGTATTAAATTTATGTTTGTGTAGAGATTAGGTGAGTGTTAGGATACAAGTCAGAGTTAGGGTTATTTCTCAGGTTAGAATTAGGACTCGAATTAGGGCTAGGGTTGATAGGTGTAGTGTTAGAACTTGGTTTAAGTTAAGGTTTAGGTTTTGGCCTCTTCCTTAGTTTTGTTTTAGTGCTAGGGTTAGAGATAGTACTAGTTTTATGATTAGCATTAGGGTTAGGGCTAGGGCTATGATTTGGGTTAGGATTAAGGCTAGGTTTAAGTTTAGGATTAGGTCTAGGTTTTGTGTTAGGTTTAGGGCAAGAATAAGGGCTAGGGCTAATATCCGGTCTAGGAATGCAGTTAGGGATAGATTTAGGGTTAGGCTTAGAGACAGGGTCAGGTTTAGAGCTAGGGGTATTATTAGAGTCAGGGTCAGGTTTGGGGTTTGGGTTAGGTTAAGGTTTAGGATTAGGGCTCAAATTAACATTAAGTTTAGAGTAAGAGTTAGGTAATGGATAGGGGTTAGGTTTAGGCTTCAGGTTAGGTTTGGGGTAATGGATATGATTAGGTTTTGTGATAGGTTTAGGGTTAGGCTGAGAGTTAGCATTAGGGTTAAGGTTATCATTAAGGGTAATTTATAGAGTTAGAGCTAGTGTTAGGGCTAGAGTTTTGATTAGGATTAGGGCTAGAGTTAGGATTAGGGTCAAGGTTAGTGCTAGGGTTAGGGTTAGGATAAGGATAAGGGTACGGTATAGGGTTTGAGCTAGGGTTAGTTCTAGAGATAGGGTTAGGTTTAGGGTTATGGCTATGGTTAGTGTTAGAGTTAGGGCTAGGGTTAACATTAGTGTTAGGGCAATTGATAGGGTTAGATGACAGGTTAGAGTTAGTGTTAGTTTTAGGGTTGGGGTAGGGTTAGGTTTAGGATAAGGGTTAGGATTTGTGCTAGGGTTAGGGTTAGGTTTACAGTTAGGTTTTGGTTAGTTATAGGGTTAGGTTTATGTTTAGGGTTATGGTAGGTTTAGGTTTAGTTGTAGGTTTATCATGAGGGTTAGGTAAAGGGTTAGAGTTATGGGTAGGGTTCGATCTAGTGTTAGGGCTAGGGTTAAGTTTAGGATTAGGGCTAGGGTTCGGGTTAGATTTAGGCCTTGGGTTAGTGTTATGTTTACATTAGGGTAAGGGATAGGAATCAAGCTAGGGTTTGTTCTAGTGTGAGGATTAGGTTAAAGTCAGGGCTAGTGTAGGGTTAAGTTTAGGGCTAGGGCTAGGGTTATCATTAGGTTTAGATTTATGGTTAGGGTAATGGATAGAGTTAGAGCTAGGGTTAGGGTGACATTTAGGGTTTGGGCTAGGGATATGTTTAGGGTAAGATTTAGGGTTTGATCTTGGTTTAGGGCTAGGGTGAAGGTTAGGGTTAGGGCTAGGTTTACGTTTAGAGTTATGCTTAGTGTTAGGTTTTGTGTAAAGTTTAGGGCTAGTGTTAGGTTTATGGGTAATCTAAGAGCTAGGGTTATGGCTATGGCTACTTTTAGGGTTAGTCTAGTGTTAGGGTTAGTTTTGGGGTTAGGATAAGATTTAGAGTTGGGGTTTGTGTTAGGGTAAGGGTCACTGTTCGGGGTAGGGTTAGTTTTAGGGTTACAACCACAATTAGGACTATGGTTATGTCTAGGATGAATATGGTTTGGGTTAGATTAAGGGTTATTGTTAGGTTGAGGGCTAGAGTTATGGCTATATTTAGGATTAAATTTAGGTCTAGGGCTAGTGTTAGTTTAGATTTAGGTATAGGTTTACCTCTAGGGCTAGTGTTAGGTTTCAGTTTAGGGGTAGGGTCAGGTTTAAACCAAGGGTTAGTGTTAGGATCAGAATAAGAGTCATGGTTAGGATTAGAGTTGGGTTAAGTTTAGAGGTAGAATGAGGGCTAGGGTTAGGACTAGTAATAGAGTTAGGGTTTGGGGTAGACTAAGGATTAAGGTTAGAACTAGGGTAGCAATAGGGTGAATGTTTTACTTAGTGTAAGGGATAGGGTTAGAGCTAGGGCTAGGACCAGGTATTGGGTTAGGGTTAGGGCTAGGGTTAGAGTTAGGATTAGAATTAAGGCTAAGTTTAGGGCTAATATCAGGTCTAGGGTTAGATTTAGGGTTATGATTGTGACTAGGTATAGTGTAAGGTTTAGGTTAAGGTGTAGGGTATGGTTTAGAGCTAGAGATATTATTAGGGTCAGATTCAGGATTATGGTTTGGGTTAGGTTAATGATTAAGTTTATGTCTCAAATAAGATTTAGGTTTAGTGTTAGGGTTATGTATATGGTTAGGTTTAGGGTTCAGTTTATGTTTGGGGTAATAGATAGTTTTAGGGTTATGAATAGGTTTAGATTTATCCTAGAGCTAACATTAGGGTATGGTTATGGTTAGGGTAATGGATAAGATTACAGCTAGGGTTAGGGCTAGGGTTATGGTTAAGATTAGGGTTAAGGTAAGGTTTAGGTTTAGGGCAAGTTTTGGGGTTAGGGTTAGGTTTAGGGTAAGGGTTAGGGCTAGGGTTATGGTTATGGTTAGGGTTTAAGGTAGTGTGAAGTCTCTGATTAGTGCTTGTTTTGGGGCTAAATTAGGGCTAGAATTAGGTCCAGGGTCTGTGTTAGGATTAGGCCTAGTGTTAGGTTTAGGTTTAGGGATATGGTTATGTTTAGGGGAAGGGATGGGATTATAGCTAGGTTTAGGGCTAGGTAGAAAATTGGAATTACAGTTAGGGCTAGGGTTATAGTTTTGGTTATCAATAAGGCTTGGTTTAGGGCTAGGTTGAGGGCCAGGGTCTGTTTTAGAGTTATGGGAAGAATTGGGGCTAGGGCTAGTGTCCGGTCTAGGGTTATTTTTCGGGACAGATTTAGGGTTAGGTTTATTGCTAGGTCTCCTGTAAGGGTTAGGTTTAGAGTAAGGGTCAGGTTTAGAGCTAGGTGTTTTATTAAGGTTAGGGTCAGGTTTAGGGTTTAGTTTAGGTTAGGATTTATAAATAGGGCTTGAATTAGCATTAGGTTAGGGATAAGGTAATGAGAATCTTAGGTTTAGGGGTTAGATTAGGTTTACGGTAATTTATAGGGTTAGAGTTAGCGATACAGTCAGGGTTAGGCCCAGGGTTAGCATTAGGGTAAGGGTTATGATTAGGGTAATGGATAGGTTTAGAGCTAGGGTTAGGGATAGGGTTATGGTTACTATTAGGCCTAGAGTTAGGGTTAGGGTTAGGCGTAGGATTAGGGTTAGTTTTAGGGTTAGGGTAGGGTTTAGGGTTTGAGCTAGGGTTAGTTCGCACTAGGGTGAGGGTTAGGTTTAGGATTATGTCTGTGTTAGTGTTACAGTTATGGTCTGGATTACTGTTAGTGTTAGGGCTAGTGTTATTATTAGGTTCAGCATATTGAATAGGGTTAAATGTCAGGTTAGGTTAGGGTTAGGATTAGGGTTAGGGTAAAGGATAGGTTTAGGGGTTGTGATAAAGTTAGGGTTTGGCCTAGGGTTAGCATTAAGTGTAGGGTTATGGCTAGTTTTATAATTAGCATTAAGGTTACGGCCAGTGTTAGGGTGAGGTTTAGGCTTAGGTTTAGGGATAGATTTAGAGTAAGGTTTAGATCTAGGGTTAGGGCTAGGGCCAAGGTGAGATATCGAGTTTGTGCTAGGGTTAGGGCTAGGTTTTGGGTTAGGATAAGTGATAGGTTTAGAACTATTAATAGAACTAGGGTGAGAGTTAAATTTAGTCTTAGGGCTAGAGTTAGAGTTACAGTTAAGGTTAGGGCTAAATTAGGGCTAGGATTAGGGCTAGGGTTTGTGTTAGGCTTAGGGCTAGGTTTAGGTCTAGGATTACTTTTAGGGTTAGGATAGGGTAAGGTATGATGTTGCAGCTAGGTTTGGGCTAATGCGAGGGTTAAAATTAGGGTTACGGCTAGGGTTAAGTTAGGTTTAAAGCTGGTGTTAGGCCTAGGATTACGGCTACACTTTGTGTTAGGTTTAGGGCTATCATTTTTACTAAGTTTAATATCAGGTCTAGGGTTATGGTTAGGGATAGTTTTAGGGATACTTTTATGGCTAGGTATTGTGTAAGGTTTAGGATGAGGGTTAGGGTCAACTTTAGAGGTAGGGGTATTATTAGGGTTAGGGTCATGTTATGGTTTGGTTTAGGTTAATGTTGAGGGTTAGGGCTCAAATTAGCATTAGGGTTAAGGTTATAGTTAGGGTAATGAATATGGTTAGGTTTAGGGTTCAGGTTATGTTTATGGTAATGGATAGGTTAGGGATAGTGTTAGAGATAGGCCAGGGGTTAGCATTAGATTTAGGATTAGGGTTAAGGTAATGCATAGTGTTAGAGCTAGGGTTAGGGCTAGGATTATGGTTAAGATTAGGGCTAGGTTTAGGATTAGGTTTAAAGATAGTACAAGGGTTAATGTTAGGGTTAGGTTTAGGGTAAGTGTTAGGGTTAGGTTTAGGGTTAGTGTTATGGTTAAAACTATGGTTGGGTCTTGGATTAGGGCTAGGTTTTGGGTTATGTTAGGGCTAGTGTTAGGGATATGGCTAATGTAAGAACTAGAGTTATAATTAGGGGTAGTTTTAGAGTTACCATTTGGGCTAAGTCTAGTTTTAGGATTAAGTTTATGTTTAGGTTGGTGTTTTGAACTAGGGTTAATGTTAGGGTCAGAGTCAGGATCAGGGTTCGTTTTAGGGTTAGGGATGGGACTTGACTTAGGGGTAGGCTTAGGGCTAGATGAGGGGTAAGGATTTGGTTTAGGTTAAGGTTTAGGGTTAGTGCTATGGCTTGGTTTTCTTTTCAGGTTAAGGCTAAAGTAAAGGGTTGTTTTACAATTAGTGTTAGTGTTAGTGCTAGTTATAGTGTAAGTTTAGGCTTAGGGGCAGATTTAGAGATAGGATTAATTCTAGGGTTAGGGCTATGGCTAGGGTTAGGGCTAAGTATAGGGCTAGTGTTTGTGTTATGGTTAGGATTAGGGTTAGAACTAGGAATAGGGCTAGGGCGAGATTTAGAATTAGTCTTAGGGCTAGGATTAGGGTTAGGTTTAGGGGAAGGGATGCCTGTTTGATTTCCACCTCCATTTCCATTTACCCATATAGGTCAAAATGAAGTGAAACCTTAAAATACAAAGTGTTCATGATAACAAACCATTGATTCGAGAAGGCCCCAAAATTGGGAGCATAGTAAGGCTACATAAAAGATGATTCCTGCCCAGTATCAAAGAAATTTGAACAAAACTAACTCTCCCCCTAATATTACCTCTAATCCTAGCCCTATCCCTAACCCTAAATCTAATCCTAACCCTAACCGGATTAGAGAACCATTGATCCTAGAAGTCCCGCCTTTGGGAGCCTTATGGGGCAAGCTAAGTAATGAATCCTACGCAACATGAAACAAATATGACCAAATAATTATGGGAAGTATTTCAGTACATGCATATTTTCCTGTTTTCTCCTAAAGGGCCCTTGGATATGGTTGTTTTTGCATCCTTAAGCTTAGGCCTACTTTCACAAGGAACATACCAGAGTCCCTACAGAGAACTAAAGAGTGTGTGAAGTTTCAAGCAGCACAAACCCTGTTTGATTTTCAGCACCTTTAACTTTCCCATATAGGTCAAAATGAAGTAAAATCTTAAAATACAAATTGTTCCTGACAGCAATCCTGTGAACCGCGAAGGTCTAAACCTGTGGAACAGAGTAAATCTAGCTAAAAAATAAATCCTGCCAAGTATCAAAGTATTTTAAATAAAACTAACTCCAACCCTAACACTACCTCTAACCCTAACCGTTCCCCTAACCCTAACATTTTTATGGAACATTTGACTATAGAAGTTCCAAATCTGGGCAGCCTAGTAGGGCAAGCTAAGGGATGAATGCTGTGCAGTGTCAAAGAATTCTTAACAAATAATTGATGGAGTATATTAGAACATGCATATTTCCCTGTTATTTCCTAAAGGACTCTTGGATAAAGTTGTTTTTATATGCTTCAGCTTAGGCCTACTTTAACAAGAAAAAAAAAAAAACAAGAGATTGCCCACAAAGAATTGATGGAGTGTGAAGTTTCAAGCAGCTAGCACCAATGCTGTATGATTTCCAGTTTCATTTCCTTTTACCTGTATAGGACAAAATAAACTGAAACTTTAAAATACAAACTGTTCTTACAGAGGACCATTGATCCTAGAAGGCACAAACATGTGGAGTATAGTTAGGATAGGAGAAAAATGAATCATGCACAGTATCAAAGAAATTTGAACAAAACTAACTCTAACCCTAATACTAGTTTAAACACTAGCCCTAACACTAGCCTTAACACAAACGCTAAACGTTTAAAAGAATTGTGATCCTAGAAGTCCCAAACTTGGGTACCCTAGTGGGCTAAGCTATCAGATGAATTCTAAGCAGTATGAAAGCAATATGACCAAATAATTGGGGTGGTAGTTCATGCATATTTCTCTGTTTTCTGCAAAAGGGCTCTCGGATGAAGCTGTTTTTGCCATCTTCATCATAAGGCTACTTTCACAAGGAACAAACCAGAGAGTTCCACAGAGAACTGATTCAGTGTCTGAAGTTTTAAGCAGCTAGCACCAAAGAAGAACTCTACCTTTAGCCCTAGCCCTATTTCTAGTTCTAACCCTAGTGTTACCGTAACCCTAACAATAGCCTTAACCTTAGCCCTAATCCTAGCCCAAGCCCTAAACCTAGAACTAACCATAACAAAAATCTAAGCCTAAACCTCAACCTACCACTAGCCCTAACACTATTGCTAATCCTAAAGCTACCCCTAACCTTATCCCTAGCTCTAAAACAAAACTGAGCCATAGCACTAACCCTAACCCTAGACCTGACATTAGCCCTATCTCTAATTCTTACCCTAACCGTAACACAAACCCTAACCCTACACCTAGCCTTAAACCTAGCCCTAATTTGAGTCCTATCCCTAACCCTAAAGGTAACATTGTCCCTGTCTCTGAACCTAAGATTAACCCTATCTCTAATCATCACCCTGAACCTAAACCTATCCTTAACACTAGATCTAGACTTATTGCTAACACTAAAACTAGCCCTATTCATAACCCTAGATCTTACATAGTGCTACACTAGCCCTAACGTAACCCCAATCCTAGCCCTAGTCTGAGCCCTCACCCTAACTTTAATACTAACCCTAACCCTAACTCGGGCCTTAACACTTAACCTAAATATAACCCTAAAACTAAACCCATAATAATCTTAAACCTAACCTGAACCATAACCTTAATCTTATCCATAACCCTAGCCCTAACCCTAGCTCGAATCCTATCCATTACCCTAAACATAACCCAAACCGAATTCTAATCCAAGGCCTAACCCTAAACATAGCCTTAACCTAACCATAACCCTAGCCCTAACTGCAGTTCTAATCCTATTTGTTACACTAACCATGACCTAACCTGAACCATAGCCCTGATTTTAACCACAACCCTAGCCCTAACCCTAGCTTGAATACGATCCATTACCCTAACCAAAACCCTAACCAACTGTAACCCAAGGCCTAACCCTAATCATAGCCATAACCTAACCATAACCCTAGCCGTAACTGTAGCTCTAATCCTATCCATTAGCCTAAACCATAACCCTAAAGGAATTCTATCCCTAATCCTAACCCTAACTCTATCACTAAACCTAACCCTATCTATCTCTCTAAAACAAACCTGAATCCTAAACCTAACCATAACCATTATGCTAACCCTAACCCTAACGCTAATGCTAATTTAAGCCCTAGCACTAAATGTGAACCTAAACCATACCCTAACCTTGACTCTGACCCTAATAATATGCTAGCTGTTAACCTGACCCCAACACTTAACCTCACCCTTACAATAGACCTAACCAGAAACCTAAGTGTAAAACTATTCTTAAACATAACCCTAGACCTGTCATTAGCCCTAGCCCTAAACCTAACACAAACCCTAGCTCTAATCCTAGCTCTAAGCCTAGCCTTAATTCTAATCCTAATCTTAATCCTAGCCCTAACCTTAATTTTATTTCTTGCCCTAACCATAAACCTAGCTGTAACATTATACCTTACCCTAACCCTATTGCTAGCCCTAACTCTAGCTCTAAACCTAGGCCTAAACCTAACAATAACCCTAGCACTAATCCTAGCCCTATTTTAGCCTAACCCTAAACCTAACCCTAGCCCTAGCCCTAAGACTAAGTATCATTCTCACCTTAGCCCTCGTCTTAGTTCTAAACCTATCCCTTACCATAAACCAAAACTTAGCCCTATTCCTAGCCACAGCCCTACCCCTAACCTTCATCCTAGCCCTAAACATGGGCTCACCCTAACAATAGCCCTAACCAAAATGCTAATTGGAAAAATAGCCCTAACCCTACCCTGGGCCTAAAACAAAGCTAGCCATAACCATAACCCTAACCCTTAAACTAAACCAAACCCTAACCCTACACCTAGACATAAACCTGGGTTTAATTTGAGCCCTAGAAATAACCCTGTCTCTGACTCAGACCCTAACACTAACACTAGCTCTAAACATCGTCCTAATACTAACCCTAAAACTAGCTCTAATTGGAAACCTAGTTCTTACGTTAGCCATAGTCCTAATGCTAACACAAATCCTACCCCTAATTTGAGCCTTAACCCTAGTTTAAACCCTAACCCTAACCCAAATCATTGCCCTAAACCTAACCCTAATACAAACCCAACTCTACCTCTTATAGTATCACTTACCCTAAGACAAACCATCACCCTAATGCTACCCTAGTCCTAACACTAATCCTAGGCCTATCCCAAACCCTAACACTATAACTAGACCTAACCCTAGCCCTCATTCTAGCTCCAACCCTAACCCAAACCCAAACCCTTATCCTGACCCTTATTTTGACCCTAACACTAACCCTAGGTCTAAACCTGACCCCAACCCTAAATGGAACCCTAACAGTACCCCTACTGGTAAAACTATACCTAAACCTAACCATAACACTAGCACTGGACCAAACCTAATCCTAAATAGAGTCATAAATCTAGCCCTAGCCCTAAAAAAATGCTAGCACTAGCCCTAACAATAACCCTTAACCTAATTCAAAGACTAAACCTATCCCTAGAACCAATGATAGTCCTAATTCTGGCCCTAATCCTAAACCTAACTCTAACCCAAACAGTGATCCTTACCATAACCCAAACCCTAGGTCTAAACCTTATCGTAACCCAAAACTTAACCCTAACAGTAGACTTTTCCATAACCCTAACCCTAAAACTAGTCTTAAACATAATCCTAGATCTTACATTACCCATAGTCCTAATGCTAGCCATAAACCTCCCACAATACCTAGCCATCATCCTAGCCCTAAACATAGCCCTAATTGTAACCCTAACTGTACCCCTAGACCTAACCCTACCCCTGAACCTTGTCCTAGCCCTAACCCTAGCTCTAATTCTAACACTTACCCTAAACCTAATGCTAACATTAAGCCTAGGCCTAACCCTATACTAGCCCTAATCCTAACCTTAACCCTAGCCCTAACCTTAGCTCTAACCCTATCCATTACCCTAAAGATGAGCCTAACTTAAATGCTAACCCTAGGACTAATGCTAACCCTATCCCTAACACTAACCTTTTTCATTACTCTAACCTAACTTGAAACCTAAACCTAACCCTATCCATTACCCTAAACCTAACTCTAACCCTAACACTAAATCAAGCCTTAACCCTAAACATTAACCTAAACCAAACTCTACCCAGACTCTGAACCTAATAATATACCTAGCTCTAATCCTGACCTTTATCCTAAACCTAACCCTTACACTAGGCCTAGCCAAAACATAACCCAAAAACTTACCCTAACCATATACCTAGACCTGACATTAGCCCTAGCCTTAATATTAGCCCTAACCCTAATACAAACCCTAGCTCTCATCCTAGCCTTAATCCTAACCTGAAACCTAACCCTAGCCTTACCCCTGATTGTAATCCTCGCTATCTGAATCTAGCTATAACCTGTTCCTTTCCCTTAACTTTAACCCTAACCCTTACCCTAACACTAACCCTAACTCTAGCCCTAACCCTTACACTAACCCTAGCGCTAATCCTAGCCCTAATTTATCCCTAACCTACCATTAACCTTAGGCCTAAAACTAACTCTAGCACTCGCCCTAGCCCTATTTCTAGGTCTAACCCTATCAGTTACCATAACCCTAACACAAGCCCTAATCTTAGCCCTAATCCTAGCCCCAGACCAATCCCTAGACCTAACCATAACTCTAAATCTAACCCTAAACCTAAGCTTAAACATCACCCTACCACTAGACCTAACACTATCGCTAATACTAAAACTAGACCTAACCCTAGCCTTAGCCCTAAGACAAAACATAGCCATTGAATTAACCCTACACATTAACCTGAACTGTAACCCTACACCTAGCCATAACCTCCTTACCCTAATTTGAGTCCTAGGCCTAAAACTAACCCTGACTCTGACTTATATACTAACACTAACCCTAGCTATAAATATCACACTAACCCTAAAGATAACACTAACACTAGACCTAGGCCAAACACTTACCCTAAATTTAACCCATATAATAACCCTAGATCTTACATTAGCCATAGCACTAACCCTAGCCCTAACATAATCTAAATCTTAGCCCTAATCTGAGCCTTAACTTTAGCTTTAACCCTAACCATAAACCTAAACCTAATCCTAAACCTAGCCTTAACACTAACATTAATCCTAGGCCTAACCCTACCTCTAATCCTATCCATTACCTTAACCCTAACCCTAACCCTAATGCTAACCCTAGGATAACCCTAAACCTATCTATATCCCTAATCCTATTCATTACCATAAACCTAATGTGAACCCTAAACCTAACCATATCCATTACCCTAACCGTAAACCTAACCCTAATGCTAACTTGAGCCCTAACACTAAACCTTAACCTAAACAAACCCTAACCCTGACCCTGAAACTAACAATACCCTAGTTAAAAAAACCCTAACAATACCCTACATAAAAGTGACCCTATCCCTCAACCTATTCCTTACACTATACCTAGCCATAAACCTAAACCTGAAAATATCTCTAACCATAATAACCTTAGACCTCATATTAGCCCTAGCCCTAATATAGGCCTAACCCTAATACAAACCTTAGCCCTCATCCTAGTCCTAAACCTAGCCTTACTCCTAACCTGAACCCTTACCCTTACCCTAGCCTTATCCCTAATTTTAACTCTTGCCCTAGCCCTGAACCTAGATATAACCCCATCCCTTCCTCTAAAACTAACCCTAAACCTAACACTAACACTAACCCTAAACATACACCTAACTATAACACTAAACCTAGTACTAATCCTAGTCCTAATTTAGCTCTAACCCTAAGAGAACTCCTAACCCTAACCCTAAGACTAACTCTAACTCTCAACCTAGGCCTATTTCTATTTCTAACCCTATCCATTACCGTAACACTAACATTAGCTCTAAACTTAGCCCTAACCCTAGGCATAGCCCTAACCCTAGATCTAACCATAACTCTAAATCTAACCCTGACCGTAAGCCTAAACTTCACCATACCACTAGCTGAACACTATTGCTAATCCACAACTAGTTCTAACCTTAGCCCTAGCCCTAAAACAAAACCAAACCATTGCTCTAACCTTAATCCTTAACCTAAATCAAACCCTTCCCCTACAACTAGCCACAACACTAGCTCAAATTTGAGTCCTAGAACTAAAATTAACCCTGACCCAGACTCATATCCAAACACTAACCCTAGCTCTAAATATCATCCTAACACTAAAGCTAATGCTAACACTAGACCTAACCTAAACCCTAAACCTAAAACTAACCCTAATCATAACCCTAGTTCTTACATTAGTCATAGTCCTAACCCTAGCTCTAAACATAACACAAAAAATAGCCTTAATCTGAGCCCTAACACTAGATTTAACTCTAAACCTAACCGTAAACCTAGCCCTAAAACTAACCGTAACACTAGCCCTATCCCTAGCTCTAACCCTATCCCTTAACCTAAGCCAAACCCTATCCACTATGCTAATCCTAGTCCTAATAGTAATCCTTAGCCTAAACCAAACATGAACCCTATTACTAGTCCTAACCCTAGCCCTCATTCTAGCTCTAATCCTAACCCAAAACCTAACCCTAACTTTCACCCGTATTTTGACCCTAATACTAATTATAGGTCTAAACCTGACCCTTAGCCTAAACTGAACTCTGAATCTAGCTCTACCAGTAAACTTTTAACTAAACCTAATCCTAACACTAGCCCTAGACCTAAACATAATGCTAAAAAAGTGATAACTCTAGCCCTAGACCTAAACAAAAACTTAGTCCCATCCCTAACAATAACCCTTAATTTAAACCAAACACTAACACTACACCTAGATCTAACCCTAGTCCTAATTCTTGTGTTCACCCTAACCTGAACACTGACACTGACATTAACAATAAACCTAGCTACAAGACTGACCCTAAACCAAATATAAACTTACCACTATACCTAGCCATAAACCTATCCCTAAAACTACCACAGTTAGAACCCTAGATCTTTCATTACCCATAACACTAACCTTAGGCCTAAACCTAACATAAAACCTAGTCCTAATCAGAAGCCTAAACCTACCATAAGCATAACCCTAACTCTAACCCTTGACCTACTCTAACCCTAACCCTCACCTTAGTCCTAAACCTAGCTCAAAGCCTAAACCTTAGCCTAAACAAAACCCTAGACTTATCACTAACAATAACCCCAACCCTAGTCCTAATCCTAACCTTAACCCTAGCCTTAACCCTAACAATTACCCTAACTCTAACCCTAACACTAATGATAACCCTAGTCCTAACCCTAATTGAAACCCTAATCCAAACCATAAACCTAACCCTACACCTAAACCTAAACCTAATCCTTGACATAACCCTCATCCTAACTCAAACCCAAACCCTTACCATAAACCCAATAGTAAACCTAGCCCTAAAACTAAACTCAACCCTAAAGATAACCTTACATCTAATCCAATCTATTACCCTAAACCTAAACCTAACTCTAATGAAAAATCTAGCCCTAACCCTAAAACTAACCCTAACCATTTCTATAACCCTAACCACTAGACCTAACACTAAATCTAACCCTCACCCTAGAACTAACACTAGCTCAAACCCTTACCTTTACCCTAAACCTAATTATAACCCTACTCTAAGCTAGGGTTACTAGCCCTAATCCAATCTCTAACCTTAACTCTAACCCTAATCCTAACCATAACCCTACCTCTAACCCTATACCTTACCCGTATAATAAACCTATTCCTAATGCTAACTCTAGGCCTAACACTAACCCTATCGCAAAACATAAATCTCTCTGTTACCCTAAACCTACATTGATCCCAAATACTAACACTATCCATTACGTAAACCTAACTTTAACCTAGATCTAACCCTTACTCCAAATCTTAACCTAATCCTATGCCTAAGCATAACACTAACACTACACCTAACCCTAAAACTAATTTTATACCTAGCCCTAACCCTAAGCCTAAGACTAAAACAAAATTGAGCAATAGCCCTAACTTTAAACCTTAACTTAATCTAAACCCTAACACAAAACTAGACCTAAACCTAGCCCTAATTGGAGTCATAATGCTAACCTTAAACTAACCCTTACCCTGACTCATATCCTAACACTCACCCTAGCTCTAAACACCACTCTAAACTTAAACAGAACCCTAACAGTAACCCTAGCCTTAGTTCCAGTCCTAAATCTAATTTTAAAACTAACCCTGACCCAACCCATATCCTAACCATCACCCTAGCTCTAAACACTGCCCTCAACTTAAACCGAACCCTAACAGTAATCCTAGCCCTTATTTAAGTCCTAACCCTAACCCTAAAACTAACACTGTCCATGACTCATATCCTAACACTATCCCTAGCTATAAGTATCACCTTGACTTTAAACCTAACAATAAAACTAGATCTACCCATAACCCTCACTCTAATTGTAACCCTACTTCTTACATTAGCCCTAACCTTAGTCCTAACCCTAACACAAAAACTAGCCCTAATCTGAGACCTAAACCTAGATTTAACCCTAAACTTAATCCTAACTCTAGCCCTAACCCTAGCTCTAAGCCTATCTCTTATCATAAGTGAAACTCTAACCATAATGGTAACCCTAGACCTATCCCTAATCCTTAGACCAACCAAAACACTAACCCTATTAATAGTCCTAAACCTAGCCCTCACTCTAGCTCTAACCTTATACCAAAACCTAATTCTAACCCTGACCCTTATTCTGACCCTAACACTAATCCTAGGTAAAAACCTGACCCTAACCCTAGACAAAACCCTAACACTAGCCGTAGACCTAAACCTAATCCTAAATCTAGCCTTAAGTCTAGCCCTAGACCTGAACAAAAAACTAGCTGAAGCCCTTACAATAAACCTTAACCTAACACTCGATTACTCCTAACTCTAGCTCAAAGTCTAACCCTAAAGTTGAGAGCCACAGCTGAAGTGGCCCCAGCAAACTTCCAGCTGATTGGCTCACTGCAGCCCCAGAAAACTTCCAGCTGATTGGCGGGAAGAGTTCCGGTTGAGAGGCTCGCCAGAAGAGCCGGTGTTGGCAGTTGGGCTCTGAGGGAATTCCTGGAGAGCTCGCGTGGTGCAGCGTGTGCTTTCTAAAAATAAAGTTCATTCTTGCTTGATAAGTGGCTACTAAATTGTGCCCAGCCAGACTGCTGCATTTTGGTGGCCCATGCCGGGAACAAATGAGGGTAAGTGATAAGGTAAACTGCTCGCCCCTGAGGGCAGGGCGAGAGGATGGGTAGCCATTTGAATATTCTTCTTTTGTTTTCTTTCACTTTTGTTTTAAGTTGCCTGTCCCTGGAGATGGGTGAGATGGAAGAAAAACCACTCATATTTGAGGAAAAAATATTTGGTCTGAGGAACAGATAGGAAGAAAGGACGGATGGACATTTCAGGAGGATAGAAAGGCTTATATAATGAATTTTTGTTCCATTTTTGTTTCATTTTGTCTCGGTTTTGTTTTGCATTATCTTAGTGAAGGGTATCTTTGTCACAGAAATATGGAATTAAAAATTAGTAAAAATCAAACTGAAAAAATGTTAAGTAGATTGTTAGAGGAAGGAGGCACCCCAGTAATATCAAGGACAATTATGGTATACTTTGAAGATTTAAAAAGGATAGAAAAGGAAAACCCAGGAACTCTGCCAGTTGACACATTACTGTTATGGATGTTGGTACAGTCTTGTTTACTTAGTCAAGGAGAAGACATTTTAGATCAAGTAAAAGAGGAGGCCTCTCAAGATAGTCAGAAAGGGGAAGAAAGTTTAAAGCAGGAAAAGCCATCAGGGGAGAAGTTACAACAGGGGACTGCTACTAACACATTTCTATCACCAGAGGGCGTAAGTGTCCAACCAACAGATCCACCTCCATATGCTGGGAGGCCCCCAACCCCCGTAGTTGATAGATGGGATCTTGAGACAGGACCTCAAAGATTAGCATGTCCTGTATTTGAGCAGGCAGGAGGGGAGCGAATTCACCATGCTTTAGATTTCAAAACAGTGAAGCAGCTAAAAGAGGCTGTAACAATCTAGGGTCCTCAAGCACCCTTCACTGTAAGCAGGGTCGAATCCATTACCAATTTGAACATGACGCCTGCAGATTAGACTAGTATGTGTAAAGCTGTGCTATATGGAGGACAATCCTGTTATGGAAGGTTGCCAATGAGGAGTTTTGCATGGAGACGGCTAGGCAAAATATAGCAGCAGGTTATCCTCAGAGAAATCTAGATATGTTGTTAGAAAAGGGACCTTATGAGGGTCAGCAGCAACAAATTGCATATGACCCTGCCATATACTCACAAATTGCTGCAGATGAGGTTAGGGCATGGAAGACTTTACAAGGACATGGAGATTTACAAGATCAATTATCTAAGGTAATACAAGGAGCTAATGAACCTTACGCTGAACTGGTAGATAGGCTTATTCAAACAGCTACCAGAGTTTTGGGGGATACATAACAAGTAATGCCATTAATTAAACAGCTAGCCTATGAACAAGTGAACAGATGGTGCAAGGAGGTCATTAGACCATGGAAACATGGAGATTTAAACACATATATTAAATTATGTAGAGACATTAATGAACAAAGGCAAGACTTGGCAGCTGCAGTACAACAGGCATTAGCTGCCAGGCCAAAAACATGCTACAATTGTGAACAAACAGAACATTTTAAAAGGAATTACCCCATAGGAGGAGGGTTTAACAATACTAGGTATCAAAGGAGTAGAATACCAGGTATTTGCCTACAATGCTGTGGAGGGAGACATTGGGCTAATGAATTCCATTCTCAAACCACCATAGAGGGTACTTCGTTATCAAAAAATGGACAAGGACCAGGTGTTTAACAACAATATGGTGGAGAAAGGCATCGGGCTCCATTGCCAAAAAATGGACAGGGGGGCCCAATGCTCCAGGGCCCATAACCACAAATATATGGGGCACTGGAGGAACCCAGTAACACCATCAGGGTAGTGCCCAGGACACATTATCCATTAGATCCCTCACTAGACAAACCAGAGGAAGCGCAGGATTGGACATCTGCGCCTCCGCCAGAGCAGTACTAACTCCAGAGATGGGAGTTCAAATCATTCCCACAGGGGTAAAAGGGCCTCTTCCCCAAGAAACAGTAGACTTATTATTGGGACGCAGTTCTTTTACTCTAAAAGGACTTATGATAAGTCCTGGGGTAATTGATCCCGATTATGAAGGTGAAATAAAAATTATAGCCAGTTCTCCAAAGGGTATATCAGTAATTTCACCAGGAGATAGAATAGCACAGTTATTAATAATGCCCACCCTACATGACAAATTTTCCAGTCGTACAGTAGAAAGATGTTCCAGGGGATTAGGCTCCACAGGTGGAGATTGGGCTATGCTTTTTTAAAATTTAGATTCTCGCCCCATGCTAAAACTAAATATTCAAGGACATGAATTTAATGGACCACTGGATACAGGTGCAGACCTTTGCATCATCCCTCATCAAGAATGGCCAAAACATTGGCCTTTATAACAAGCCACTCAAATGCTTTGAGGCCTAGGAGTGGTGACTAATCTCCATAGAAGTGTGATAGTTTTAGATTGGAAGGATACTAAAGGATGTAAGGGAACTATACAGTCATATGTATTGGATCATCTTCCTATAAATTTATGGGGACAAGATTTCCTAGATCAATTAGGACTAACATTAACAAATAACATCAATTCAATTGTGTCCAATATTATGGCTAGACAAGGTTTTAGGAAAGAAAAAAGGATTGTAAGGAAAAGGACAAAATATAGTGGCACCAATATAAATAGATCAAGAAATAGATAGACATGGATTGGGATTTCAGGAGCAGTCACTGAGACAATAAAAATTACTTGGAAATCAGAAAGACCAGTATGGGTTCCTCAGTGGCCCCTGACTAAAGAAAAGATACAGGCAGCGCATGACCTGGTCAAACAACAATTAGCGGAGGGACATATACAACCTTCTGTATCTCCCCATAATACTCCCATGTTGTCATCAAAAAGAAATCTGGTAAATGGAGATTATTACAAGATTTAAGAGCCATTAATAATGAGATGCTTATTATGGGACCTGTTCAATCGGGGATTCCCCAATTATCTGCTTTGCCAAAAACCTGGTATGTTTTAGTTATAGATATTAAAGATTGTTTTCTTTTCAATTCCAATTCATCCTAAGGATAGTCCACGTTTAGAGTTTACTATCCCTGCACTGAATCATGATGGTTCTGATGAGAGATATGAATGGAAAGTACTCCCTCAAGGGATATCTAACAGCCCAACTATGTGTCAAATTTATGTTAACAAAGCAATCCAGCCACTTAGAAATCAAATTACTGAACTACAAATATTTCACTATATGGATGATGTATTATTAGCACACAAAGATAAAAACACATTGCTAGAATGTTTTGTCACACTTACAAATTTATTAAAAATTATAATCTAGAGATAGGCAATAGATAAAGTACAATTAAATTTTCCAATTAATTATTTAGGAGTTCTATTATCCTCAACCATGGTCCGTCCACCAAAAATTCAAATACGAGTAGATCAACTCAAATCACTTAATGACTTTCAAAAGTTATTAGGAGACATAAATTGGATAAGGCCTTATTTAGGTATACCAACAGGAGAGTTGGGACCTTTATTTGATATCCTAAAAGGTCCATCAGATCCAAATTCACCCCGAATGTTAACGCCTGAAGCAAGAAAGGCATTAAAAATCATTGAAACATATATGGAAAATATGCATTTGGATAGAATTGATATAAGTTTGCCTTTATTATTTATTGTATACTACCAAAAAAAAATTCCTACAGGAGTATTTTGGCAAGCAGGTCCATTATTATGGATACATTTATCTCATTCTCCTAACACTATTCTTACTAGGTATCCTGAGGCTGTAGGACAATTAATACTCAAAGGAATAAAAGCAGCAAAGGGAGTGTTTGGAATTTCTACCAATAAAATCATTACTCCATATACTATGGATCAAATTGATGAGTTAGCTAATGAGTTAAACACTTGGGCAATACTCATTTGCAAATCTAATATTTCATTTGATAACCACTTACCATCTAATCCTTTGTTGTGTTTTTGGTCTTTGCATCCTGTAGTTTTTCCAAAAATGACAAGAAAAACACCTATCATGAATGCTCCAAATATATTTACTGATACAGCAGCAGTATTTACCCCTGATCAAACTTCTACATTCTTAGTACCCAAACAATTAGCTCAAAAGGTAGAGATTAATGCAGTATTACAAGCTATTTTGATGTTTAAAGATTCAGTATTTAATTTATTTTCTGATAGTCAGTATATAGTTAATGCTATAGTATCCCTTGAAGATGCTGGTAGGATTTCCCCTTCCTCTACTGTTTTCTCTTTGCTTTCCACTATACAAAGTCTAACTTGGGACAGAAAAGATTCATTCTTTATAGGACATATCAGGGCACATACAGGATTGCCTGGAGCCCTTAGTTTGGGCAATGATTTAGCAGATAAAACTACACATGACATACATATTTTATCTACATTAGAAGAAGCTACAAATTTTCATAAAAGGTTCCATGTCAATGCTAATACTTTACAAAGGCATTTTAAAATAACTAAGGAACAAGCTAGACAAATAATAAAACAATGTCAAAATTGTGTGACCTTTTTACCACAAATTAATCTTGGAGTTAATCCTAGAGGACTGTTACCTAACCATATTTGGCAGAAGGATGTCACAAAATTGCCAGAATTTGGAAAATTAAAATATTTGCATGTTACACTTGATACTTCTTCTTGATGGGCTCCCTTTGTGCTGGAGAAAAAATTAAAGACATCATAGCTCATTGTGGGTGTTCCAAAACAGTTAAAAACAGATAAAGCCCCTGATTATACTTCTACCTTTTTAAAACAATTTTTCTCATCATTTGGCATTACTCATATAACAGGAATTCCATACAGTTCACAGGGACAAGAAATAGTTGAAAGAGCTCATCAAACTATTCAAATGTACTTATTAAAGTAAAAAGAGGGAATTGGAAAGGGGTATATATCCCCAAAGATAAACTTAAAATAACCCTTTTTACTCTAAACTTTTTAAATTTGGATTCATCAGGGCTTAGTGCTGTGGAAAGGCACATGTGTCCAAAAAATGTACATAAGCCCAAGGTACTTTGGAAGGATATTCTAACAGGACAATGGAAAGGTCCTAACTCAGTGATTGTCTGGAGTTGGGGATCTGTTTGTTTGTTTCCACAGGGAGAACAGCAGCCGATTTGGATTCCAGAGACACTAACTAAAGTGATTTATACAGACCAAAAAGAAGATGATTTGGCTCAAATCCATAACAACTGATATCCAGAACTCCAGTGTGGCTATCCTTACATCTGTGACAGTGGTTCTCCCACACCTGGAGGCTAATGAAACCAGGATGCTTTTTTCAACATCTATTTTATTACTGCCCTTTCCCACATCATGAAGTTCTATTTTGTTTTTTGAGGTCATACAGACCTAGGTTAATGTTTTGCTGATCATTTCTATTTTTTGACTATGGAGTTTTTAAATATTGCAATGGAAATTTCACGTGTAAAAAGTTACAAGGCCTTTACTATTATGTTATGTGTTGCATGTATTTTTTTATGTGTGCACACTTGTGTTTTGTGTTGTATGTTTGTATGTGCGTATGTCCATATATCATAAATGACGAGCGCTCATGAAAAAATGGATCCAAATATTTTTTTTCTTATTCACATGACTTAAATGGTTTAACTTAAATTGGGTAAACAGGTATTGAGGATTGTTTTAATATATGAACAAAAAAGGAGGTTAACAGATCTGTTTGTTTACTTTCACTTTCCTTTTCATTATATTTATTAATTTTGTTCAGGATAATGTAAATTGTTCAGAAAATTGTTTTCTTTTAGTGCCTCCTGGAATGTTACATAGATTTTTATTTAGCCATTATTGCCAGAATTCCTATCTTCATTCCAATGCTGGTGAAGACAAAGATAAAACCAAACTACAGCTTCTGTAATAGCTACAAGTTATGCTTGCAGAACTTTCCTGGACTATGTGTCACTTGTATGCATTGTGAACTATCTGTTGGTGCAGCGACTTGTGATAGTGCCGGGGTACTTTTGCTGATGCTGTCATCAGTGGTACAAATTTTCCAAAAGGAGCTGTCAATTAGCTTGGTGTATCCTCCTCCCTTCTGCTTGTGAAGGTCGTTCAGCTAAAATTTGGGGGCCAACAGAGGTGAGTAAAAGAACCTCACCCCCCCACACTGGTACAAAGGCCTATCCACCAGTGTGGCTGTATGCTGGACTGGTAAACAGTGATGGGTAAAATCCAATTGCAATGGTACCAACCTAAGACAAAAGGCTTACGCCTTGAGGTCTGCTCATCCGATAACGGGTAAGGACCATATGTATTATTGGACAACCTAAGACAGTCACGGTCCCTAAGCCACATGCTTGTTGCTTAATTAATCAGAGAGGGGGAGATGTTGAGAGCCACAGTCTAAGCATCCCCAGCAAACTTCCAGCTGATTGGCTCACAGCAGCCCAGCAAACTTCCAGCTGATTCGCTAACCATGGCCCCAGCAAACCTCCAGCTGATTGGCTCCTCTACGGTGACACTCATTGGGCTGTTTCTCTGCCCTTCCAGACATCAGAGCTGCTCATTGGGGAACTCTTTTGGCTCTGTTCACATGACCCAGCCAATTGGCCTCAAGGGCAGGAAGAGTTCCGGTTGAGAGGCTCGCAGGAAGAGCCTGTGGTGGCAAGTGGTCTCTGAGGGAATTCCTGGAGAGCTCGTGTGGTGCTGCATGTGCATTCTAAAAATAAAGATTGTTCCTGCTTGATAAGTTTGTCATGAATTGTGCCCAGTCAGACTGCAGCAAGCTTACCCTAAACAAAAACTTACACCTATCCCTAAATATACCCCTAACACTAGCCATAATCCCAAACTTAACCCTAGCCCTAAACCTAGCTGTAAACCTACCCATTACCCTACTTCTAAACATAAAGCTATTGATAACCCTAGGCCTAACTATAACTCTAAACCTAACCAGAAAACTAACCCTAGACCTAACCCTAAACATCACACTCGAAAATAGACCTAACTCTAGCTCAACACTAACCCTTTCCATAAACCTAAATATAACCATAGCCCTAACCCTAAATGTAAACCTCAATCTTACCCTAAACCTAACCCTAGCCCTAATCATAACAATAAGCCTAGCCCTAACCCTAGCTCTAAATCTATCCATTATAATAACCATAAACCTAACCCTAAAACTAACTCTATGCATAAACCTAACACTATCTCTAAACCTATCCCTATCCATTTCCCTATACCAAACATGAATCCTAATATTAAGCCTAACATTATCCTAACCCTAACCCTATAGCTAATTCTATCTCTAACTTTAAGCCTTAACCTATCCCAAACCCTAACCCAGACCTTGACCTTAATAATAGGCCTATCCCTAAACCTGACCCTATCCTAAACCTTACACTAGATGTAGCCATAATCTTTACTCTAAAACTATCTTTAAACATAATTTTAGACCTGAAATTAGCCATACTTCTAATTTTAGGCCTAACCGTAAAACAAATCCTAGCCATTATATTGCCTTAAACCTAAACTTTATCAATACCCTAACCCTAACCATAGCCCTAACCCTAATTCTAAACATCACCCTACCTCTCAACGTAGCTATAACACCATCCCTTACCCTAAACTTAATCCTACATCTAACCCTAACTCTATGCTTAAGCTGAACACTAACCCTAAACCTAATCCCAGCCCTAATTTTATCCCTATCACTAACCCTAACCCTAACTTTAGCTCAAAGACTAACTCTAATTTTTACACTAGCCCTATTGCTAGTTGTAACACTATCTCTTACCATAACCCTAACCTTATCCCTAACCCTAGCTCTATCCTTAGTCCTAGCCGTAACCCTAGATATAAACCTAATTCTAAATCTAACCTTAACCCTAAGCCTAAGCCTAATACTAACGCTAAACCTAACCCTAAAGCTAATTGTAAAAATAGCCCTAACCCTGACCCTACGAGTAAAACTGACCAATGGTCCTAACCATAACCGTAACTTAAGCCAAACACTAACACTACACCTAGACCTAACCCTAGCCTTAATTTGAGTCCTAAGAGTAACCTTAAAACTAACCCTGACCATGACTAATATCTTAAACTCATCCTAGCTCTAAACACCATCCTAACATTAAACCAAAATCTAACAGTAACCCTAGACTTTATTTGACTCCTAACTCTAACCCTGAACCTGACACATATCCTAACACTAACCCTAGCTCTAATTATCACCCTAACTTTAAACCTAACCCTAACACTAGAACTACCCTAACCCTAACCCTAAAACTAACCCTAATTTTAAACATAATTCTTACATTATTGATTGCCCTAACCCTTGCCCTAACTCTAACACAAAAACTATCTCTAATCTGAGCCCTAAACCTAGCTTTATTCAAACCCTAACCCTAGCTCCAACCCTAGCTCTAAACATATCTTGACCTAAGTGAAACCCTAACCTTAAAGGTAACCATAGACCTATCCCTAGTCCTTAGGCTAACCATAATCCTAACAATATTAATAGTCCTTACCCTAGCCCTCATTCTAGTTCTAATCCTATCCCAAACTCTAATGATAATTCTGACCCTTATTCTGACTCTAACACAAACCATAGGTCTAAACCTGACCATAACCCTAGAGCAAACCCTTACACTGGCCTTATAGATAACCCTATGTGTAAACATAACCCTAACCCTAGCCCTAAGACTAACTCTAATTCTCACACTAGCCTTTTCCCTTAGTTCTAACCCTATATATTACAGTAACCCTAACCCTAGCCCTAACCCTTGCCCTATCCTTAGTCCTAGCCCTAACCCTAGATCTAACCCTTACTCGAAATCTAACCCTGACCCTAACCCTAAGCCTAACACTAAAACTAGCCCTAACCCTAATGCTAATCATAAAACTAGCCCTAACACTAACCCTAGCAATAAAACAAACTGAGCAATAGCCCTAACCCTAAACCTTAACTTAAACCAAAATTAACGTTACAGCTAGACCTAAACATAGCCTTAATTCGAGTCCTAAACCTAATCTTAAATCTAACCCTGACCCTGACTCATATCCTAACACTCATGCTAGCTCTAAACACCCTCCTAACCTTAAACTGAAACCTAAAAGTAAACCTATACCTAATTCGAGTCCTAACCCTAACCCTGACCCTGACTCATATCCTAACACTAACTCTAGCTTTAAATATAATCCTAACCTTAAACCTAAACATAACACTAGACCTACCCCTACCCCTAACCCTAAAACTAACCCTCATTTTAACCCTAGTTCTTAAATTAGCAATTGCCCTAACATTAGCCCAAACCCTAACACAAAAACTAGCCTTAATTCGAGCCCTAAACATAGATTTATACCTAACCTTAACTCTAGCCCTAAGCCTAGCTCTAAGGATATCATTTACCCTAAGAATAATCCTAACCCTAATGGTAGCCCTAGACCTATGCCTAATCTTAGGCTAACCAAAATCCTAACCTTATTAATAGTCCTGAACCTAGCCCTCATTCTAGCTCTAATCCTATCCCAAACCTGAACGCTAACCCTGACACTAATTCTGTCCCTAACACAAACCCTAGTTCTAAACCTTACCCCAACACTAGACTAAAACCTAACACTAGCCCTGGACCTAAACCTAATCCTAAATCTAGCCTTACCTCTAGCCCTAGACCTAAAGAAAAATCAAGTCCTAGGCCTAAAAATAAACCTTATCCGAACACAAACAATAACGCTACCCCTAGACCTAAACCTAGTCCTAATTCTGGCTGTAACCCTAATTTGAACTCTAACCCAAACACTGACTCTGCCTTTAACATTAAACGTACTTCTAAACCTGAGCCTAACTAAAAATCTAAAACCAACACTAGATCTTGGCATAAACCTAACACTAAAACTAGCCCTAATTATAACCCTAGCTCTTACATTACCCACAGCTTTTACCCTAGGCATAAACCTAACACAAAACCTAGAGCTAACCCTAGGCCTTAACCTAGCCCTAAGCATAACCCTAAACCTATCCCTAGCCCTAACCCAAACCTAACCCTCACCTTAGTCCTAACCCTAAATCAAAACCTAACCCTTATTATAAACATAAACCTAGAACTATCCCTGAATCTAACCCTAAACCTAGTCCTAATCCTAACCTTACCCCTAGCTCTAATCCAAGCTCTAAACCCATTACCCTAACCATAACCCTAACTCTAATTGTAACCCTAGCCTTAACCCTAACCATAATCTGAACCCTAAACAGAAAACTAACCCTAGACCTAACCCTAAACTAATACTCGCTATAGCCCTTACCATAGATCAAAGCCTAATCTTTACCATAAACCTAAACGTAACCATAGACCTAACACTAAACTTAAAACTAACCCTGTCCCTAACCCTAAACCTACATCTAACCATATTTATTACCCTAACCATAAACCTAAACTTAATTATAACCATTTCCCTAACCCTTACCTAAACCTAAACCTACCGTAATCCTATCCCTAAACATAACCCAGAACATAACCCTTGCTCTAACCCTAATCATAGCTCAGAACCTAACTCTTACACTAAACATAACACTTAACCTAACCCTAGTTCTAACCCATATGCTAACACAAAGTCAAGACCTAATCCTAACCATAAGTCTAGCTACAACCTTAGCTCTAAATATATCCATTTCCCTAATCATAATCCATACCCTAATGCTAACTCTAGGCCTACCCCTATCTCAAGACCTAATCCTAAGCATAACCCTAGCCCTAAACTTAACTCTAACTGTATTTATTACCCTAAACATAACCCTTTCCCTAATGCTAACCTTAGGCCTAACCCTAAACCTATCACTAACCCCAACACTATCAGTTACCCTAAACCTAACCTGAACCATAATCTAACCCTATCATTAGCCTAATTGTAACCCTAATGCTAATTTGAGCCCTAACCCTAAACTCAAATCTAAAAGAAACCTTAACCATGACCATAACCCTAAGAATTCTAGGTTCGGTTAGCTCTAACCTAATCCTTACATTAGACATAGCCAAAACGTAACCCTAACTCTATCCATAAACATAACCCTAGACCTGACATTAGCCCTAGATATAATCCTAGCCCTAACCCGAACACAAACCCTAGCCCATATTAGCCCTAAACATACCCTTAATCATGAACCTAACCTTAAACCTAAGCCTAACTTAAAACCAACCCTATCCCTAATCATAGACCTAACTTAGCCCTATCCCTAAACCTAATCCTAACCCTAGCCCTAAAACTAAGTCTAACTCTTTCCCTAGCCCTAAAACTAGTTCTAACCCTATCCCTTACTGGAACTCTAAAACTATCCCTAACCCTGGGTCTAACCCTAGCCATTTCCTTAACCATAGCCCTAACCCTAGATCTAACCTCAACTCTAAATCTAACCCTAATGCAAAGCCTAAGCGTAAACCTAGCACTAACCCTGACCCTAACCCTAAAGCTACTCCTAAAACTAGCCCTAAATCTAGCACTAGCCCTAATACAAAACTGAGCCACAGCCCTAACACTAACCCTTAACCTAAACCAAAACCTAACTCTATACTTAGCCCTAAACCTATCCCTAATTCTAGGTTTAAGCAGAACCTTAAAACTAACCCTAACACTGATTCTGATGCTAACTCTAACCCTAGCTTTAGACATCACCCTAAACATAACCCTAAACATAACATTAGACCTAGCCCTAACCCTAACCCTAAAACTAGCACTAATTGTAACCCTAGTACTTACATTAGCCATAACCCTAACACTAGCCCTAACTTAACTCAAAACCTAGCCTAATCTGAGCCCTAAACCGAGCTTTAACGCTAACCCTAACCTTAACCCTAAACCTAGCACTAAGAATAACCATAATCTTAGATCTAACCCTAGCTCTAACACTATCCATTACCCTAACCATAATCCTAACCCTAATGCTACCCCTAGACCTAAACATTACCATATCCCTAATCCTAACCCTATGCATTACCCGTAACCTAACTTGAAACTTAAACCTAACTATATCATTATGCTAACCTTAACCCTATGCTAATTTGAGCCCTAAATTTAAACCTTAACCTAACCTAAACACTAATCACGACCCTGACCCACACAATACCCTAAGCAATAAACCTGACCTAACCTTAAACCTAACCCTTACACTACATCTAACCTAACCCTTAAAATGTCTTTAACTGTAAAACTGGACCTGAAATTAGCCCTAGCCTTAATCATGGCCCTAAACCTCGCCTTAGTCCTAATCCAAAACATAACCCGAGGTTTAACCCTAATTCTAACCCTTGCCCTAGCCCTAAACCTAGCTATAACCCCATCCCTTACCCTAAACCTAACCATAACCTTAAACCTAACCATTACAATTTCCTTAATCCTAGGCCTAACAGTAACACTAAGCCAAGCACTAACCCTAATTTAGTCCAATCCTAACCCTAAACCTAGCTTTAAGATTAACTCTAACTCTCGCAATAGCCCTATCCCTAGTTCTATCCTTAGCCCTAGCACAACTCTGGATTTAAACCTAACTTTATATTTAAACCTAACTCTAAATTTAACCATAATCATAATCCTAATCCAAACTCTAACACTAGCCCTAACATTAATACTAATCCTAAAATTTTCCTTACCCCTAGCCCTAGCCATAAAACAAAACCAAGCCATTTCCCTAACCCTAACTATTAACCTAAAACAAACCATAAACCTAAACCTAGCCCTAACTCTAAAAATAACCCTGACCCTGACACTGATCCTAACACTAATCCTAGCTCTAAACATCACCCTAACCTTAAATTAACCCTAACACTAGACCTAGCCTTAACCCTAACCCTAAAACTAGCCCTAATCGTAACCCTAGTTCGTACATTAGTCATTGTCATAACCCTAGCCCTAACCCTATCACAAATCCTAACCCTAGTTCTAGTCCTAAACCAAGCTTAAACACTAATCTTAACCTAACACTAGCCCTAACCCTAACTCTAACCCTAGCCCTAATCCTAGCTCTTACCCTATCCCTTACTCTAAGCCAAAAAAATAAACCAAATGCTAACCCTGGTCCTAACCCTAATCCTTAGCCTAACTTAAACACTAAGGGTATTATTAGTCCTAAACCTAGCCCTCATTCTAGTTCTAACCCTAACCCTGGTCCTTATTCTGATCCTAACAGTAACCCTAGGTCTAAACCTGACCCTAACCCTAAGCCAGACACTAACACTAGTCCTACCGGTAACACTATAACTATACCTAACCCTACCACTAAATCTAGACCCCAAACTAATCCTAAATATACCTATAATTCTAGCCATAGACCTAAACAAAATCCTAGCTCTAGCCCTAACAATAACCCTTAATCTAAATTAAACACTTACCCTACACCTAGACCTAATACTAGTCCTAATTCTGGCTCTAAACCTAACCCTAATCCTATCCGGAACACTGACCCTGACACTAATTATAAACCTGACCCTAACCCAAAACCTATTCCTAACACTAGACCTAGCTATAACCCTAACACTAATACTAGCACTAAATATAACCCTAGCCCTAACCCTATTTTAACCCTAACAGTAGTCCTAACACTAACCATAGTCCTAGCCCTAAATCTAGCACAAACCTAGCCATAATCCTAGGCCTAAACTTAGCCCTAAGCATAATGCTAACCCTAATACTAACCCTAACACTAAATCTTGCCTTAGAACTAATCCTAGTTCAAAGCCAAACCCTTACCATAAACATTAACCTAGCCCTATGCTAAACCATAACCCTAACCCTAGCTCTTATCCTAACCTTAATCCTAGCTCGAACTTTAATTCTCAGCCTGTCAAATACCCTAACCCTAACCCTAACCCTAATTATAACCCTATCCCTAACACTAAAACTAAACCTAAATATACAAGTATCCCAACACCTAACCATAAACCTAAACCTCACCATAGCCCTAACCCTAGCAGAAACATTAAGCCATACACTAAACCTAATCCTAAAACTAGCCCTAATCTATACCCTAACTCTAACCCTAAATCTAACATTATGCATTACCCTAAACCTAACCCTAACTGTAATGAAAACCCTAGCCATAACCCGAACCCTAAACCAAAACCTAACCATAAACATATTCCTAGACATAAACATAAACCTAACCCTCGCTCTAGCCCTAACCCTAGCTCAAACAGTAACACTTACCCTAACATTACCATAACCCTAGCACTAGACCTAACACTTATCCTAAACAAAACCATATCCCTCTCCCTAAACCTAAGTCTAATCCTAGACTTAATCCAAACCTAGCCCTAACCGTAGCTCTAAATCTATCCATTATCTATCCATTATACTAAACATAATCCTAACCAAATGCTAACCTTAACCCTATTGCTAAACCTAACCCATCCTTTACCATAAACCTTAACTGAAACCTAAACCTAACCCTATCCATTACCCTAACCCTAAGCCTGAACCTAACACTAATTCAAGACCTAACCCTGAACTTAGACCTTAACCAAATGCTAACCCTGACCTTAACCCTAATAATATCCCTAACTATAAACCTGACCCTTACCCTAAACATAGCCCTAGCCCTAGTTCTAGCCCTGAACCTAACAGTAACACTAGCCCTAAACCTAGCCTTAATCCTAACCTAAACACTAACCCTACCACTAATCCTAATTCTAACCCTCATCCTAGCCCTAAAGCTAGCTATAACCCCACCCATTCCCCTAAACTTAATCCTAAAACCAATTCTAATCCTAAACCTATTGTAACCCCTAGACCTCACTCTAACACCAACCCTAGCCCTAATCCTAGCCCTAATTTAGCTTTAACCCTAACCCTAACCCTAAGCCTAGTCCTGAATCTAAATCTAACTCTCGTCCTAGCCATTTCCCTAGTTCTGACCCTATCTTTCACTGTTACACTAAGCCTAGCCCTAACCCTACCCTGGACCTAACCCTAACTCTAAATCTAAGCCTAACCCCAAGCCTAAACCTCATCCTAACACTAGCCCTAACACTAACACTAATTCAAAATCTAGCCATAACCCTAGTCCTAGCCCTAAAACAAAACCGAGCCATAGCCCTAACCCTAACCCTAACCCACAGAAGCCAAGATGAAGTGAAACTTTAAAACACAAACTGTTCCTGACAGTGAACCTTGAACTGAGAAGGTTCAACCTGGGAAACATGGTAATGCTAGGTAAAAGATGAATCCTGACCAGTATCAAAGAAATTTGAACAAAACTAACTCTAACCCGAACATTAGTTATAACCCTAGACCTATCCCTAATCATAAAATTAAGCCTTTCCTGTTCACAGAGATTGATCATTAAAGTCCCAAACTTGTGGTACCTAGAAGGCAAGGAAACAGATGAATCCTGCCCAGTATCAAAAATATCTGACCAATAATTGGGAGAGGTGCTTCATTACATGCCCATTTCCCCTGTTTTCTGCTAAAGTCCTCTTGGATAAACTGATTTTTCATGCTTCAGCTTAAGGTACTTTCACAAGGAACAAACCAGAGCATTCCCACAGTGAAGTGATTGAATGTGCGAAGTTTCATGCAGCTAGCACAACCCCTGTTTGATTTCTAGCTTCATTTCCATTCACCCCTATAGGGCAAAAAGAAGAGAAACATGAAAATCGAAACTGTTCCTGAGAGAAAACCCTTTTATGTAGGAGGCCCAAATATTTGGATTATAGTCAAAATAGGAAAAAGGTGAATCCTGCCCAGTATCATAGAAATAATAATAATAAAAAATACTAATTCTAACCCTAACACTAGGTCTAAACCTAGTCCTAACACTAACTCTAACCCTAAACCTAATCTGTTTAGAGAGCCTTTGATCATAGAAATTTCAAAATTGGGGAGTCAAGTGGGGCAATCTTACAGATGAATTATGGGCAGTTTCAAAGAAATCTGACAAAATAATTGGGGGAGATATTTTAGTACATATTTCCCTGTTTTCTCCTGAAGTGTTCTCAGATAAATTTGTATTGCATGCTTCAGCTTATTACTAATTTCACAAGGAACAAACCAGAGAGTGCCACAGAGAACTGATTGATTGTGTAAAATTTCAAGCAGTTAGCACCAACCTTGTTTGATTTCCAGCTCCATGTCCATTTACCCATGTAGGTCAAAATGAAGTGAATCCATAAAATACAAATTGGTCCTGTTAGCAAAAAATTGAACCGAGAAAGCTGAAAGCTGGGGAACATAGTAAGGCTAGGTAAAAAATGTATCTTTCCCAGTATCAAAGAAATTTGAACAAGACAAATTCTAACCCTAACATTACACCTAACTCTAACCATAAGCCTAACTCTAACCTGTTTAGAGAACCTTTGATCATAGAAGTCTCAAAGATGAGGAACCTAGTTGGGCAAGCTCACAGATGAATCCTGCCCAGTATCAAAGAAATCTGACCAAATGATTGTGGGAGGTAGTTCAGTACATGCATATTTTCCTGTTATCTCCTAAAATGCTCTACCATAGTGTTGTTATTGGATGCTTTATCTTTGGGGTAATTTCACAAGGATAAAGCCGCAGTGTCCTCACAGAGAATTGATTGAGAGTGTGAAGTTTCAAGCAGCTGGCAAAAACCCTGTTTGATTTCCAGCTCCATTTCCATTTACCCGCATAGATCAAAATGAAGTGAAACCTTAAGATAAAAACTGAAATACTGACAGCAAACCAGTGAACCTAGAAGACCCAAGTCTGGGGAACATACTAAGGCTAGGTAAAAGATAAATCCTGCCTAGCATCATAGAAATTTGAACAAAACTACTGTAAACCTAACACTAGATGTATCCTTAATCCTAATCCTACAGCTCTCCCTAGCCGGTTTAGAGAACATTTGATCATAGAAGTCCCAAACTAAGGGAGCCTAGTGGGGAAAGCTAACAGATAAATCCTGCACAATATAAAAGAAAACTGAGCAAATAATTGGCGGGGGGGAAGTGTTTCAGTACATGCATACTTCCTTGATTTCTCCAAAAGTGCTCTGGGATAAAGTTGCTTTGCATGTTTCAGCTGAGGGAAACATTCATAAGGAAAAAATCAGAGAGTGCCCACAGAGAACTGATTGAGTGTGTGCAGTTTCAAACAGCTAGCATCAACCCTGTTTGATTTCGTGCTCTATTTCTCTTCAACAAAATATTAAAAAATAAAGTGAAATCTTAAATACCAACTGTTCCTGACAGTGAACCATTGAACTGAGAAGGCCCAAACCAGGGAACATTGTGAGGTTAGATAAAAGATGAATCCTGCTCAGTATCAAAGATACATGAACAGAACTGACTCTAACTCTAACAAGAGGCTTAAACCTAGCCCTTACCCTAACCATAAACCTAACCTAATCTATTCATAGAACCTTTTATCATAGAAGTCCCAAATTAAGGGAGCCTAGTGAGGCAAGCAAACAGATGAATCTTGTGCAGTATCAAAGAAATCTGACCAAATAATTTGGGGAGGTAGTTCAGTACTTGTATATTTTCCTGATGTCTCCTATACTACTTTCAGATAAAGATGTTTTTGCATGCTTCATCTTTGGGAAACTTTCACAAGGAAGAAATCAGAAAGTGCCCACATAGAATTGATTGAGTGTGTGCAGTTTTAAGCAGCGAACACCAACCATGTTTGATTTCAAGTTCCATTTCCATTTATCCATATAGGTCAAAATGAAGGAATCCTTAAATACAAACTGTTCCTGACAGCAAACTATTGAAGGGATAAGGTCCAAACCTGGGGAAAAGAGTAAGGCTAGGTTAAAGATGAATTATGCCAAGTATCAAATGAATTTGAATAAAACTCACTCTAACTCTAACACTAGATTTAACCCAACCCTAAACTAATTCTAACCTGTTTAGAGTACCTATGATCATAGAAGTCCCAAACTTTGGGAGCCTAGCAGCACAACCTAACAGATGAATCTTGTGCAGTATCAAAGAATTTGATGAAAAATTGGGGGAGGTATGTCAGTACATTAACATTTCCCTGTTTTTTTTCTTAAAATGCACATAGATAAATTGTTTTCCATGCTTCAGCTGAAGGTACTTTCACAAAGAAAAAACAAAGAGTGCCCACATGACCTAATTGAGTGTGTGAAGTTTCATGCAGCTAGCACCAACCCTGTTTGATTTCCAGCTCCATTGCCATTCACACCTATAGGCCATTATGAATTGAACCCTAAAAATTCAAACTGTTCCTGACACTGAACCATTGAACCTTGAAGGCCCAAACTTGGGGAGCCTACTAAGGCTAGGTCAAGAATGAATCCTGTACAGTATCAAATTAATATGACCAATAAAAATTTAAGCTCTTTCAGTACATGGGTATTCTGCTGGCTCCTAAAGCACTCAGAGATAAAGCCGTTTCTTTCTACTTCAGCTTAGGGCTACTTCCACGGTAAACACCAGATTATGCTCACTGAAAATTGATGGAGTGTGTGAATGTTTCAAGCAGTCAGCCCAAACCCTGTTTGATTTCCAGCTTCATTTCCATTCACCCCTATGGGGCAAAAAAAAAGAGAGACATGAAAATTGAAACTGTTTCTGAAAGCAAACCCTTTATGTAGAAGGCCCAAAATTTGGAGTAGAGTCAAAATAGGAAAAAGATGAATCCTGCACAGTATCATAGAAATTTGAAAACAAAACTAACTCTTACCTTAACACTAGGTCTAATCCAAGTCCTAACACTAACCTTAACACTTACCTTAACCTGTTTAGAGTCCCTTTGATCCTAGAAGTCCCACACTTGGGTAGCCAAGTTGGGTAGGCTAACAGATAAATCTTTCACAATATCAAAAATTCTGATGAAATAATTGGAGAGGTAGTTCAGTATAATCATATTTCTCTGTTTTCTCCTAAAGTACTGTCACATAAAGTTGCTTTGCATGCTTCAGCTTAGGGCTACTTTTACAAGGAATAAACCAGAGAATGACCATAGAAAACTGATTAAGTGTTTGAGGTTTGATGTAGCTAGTGCCAACCCTGTTGGATTTCCAGCTCCATTTCCATTTATACGCATAGGTCAAAATGAAATGAAAACTTAAAATACAAACTGTTCAGGAGAGCAAACCCTTGACCCAAGAGGCACAAACCTAGACAAAATGGTAAGGTTAAGTAAAAGTTGAACCCTGACCAGTATCAAAGAAATTTAAACAATACTAAATATAATAAAACAATACATGTAACCCTAACCCTAGGTCTAAATTAATACTGATTGAGTGTGTGAAAGTTCAAGCAGCTAGCACAAAACCTGTTGGTGTCCAGCTCCATTTCCATTCACCCCTATAGGACAAAATGAAGTGAAAGATGAAAATTGAAACTGCTCCTGAGAGCAAACCCTTTTACTAGTAGGCCCAAACTTAGGGAACATACTAAGAATAGGAAAAAGATAAATCCTTCCCAGTATCCAAAAAGTTGAAAAAACTAACTCTAACCCTAACACTAGTTCTAACATTTGCCCTAACTCTAACCTAACCCTAAGCCTAACCTGTTAAGAGAACCTTTGATCATAAATGTTTTAAACTTGGGGAGACTAGTGGGGCATGCTTCCAAAGGAATCCTGCACAGTATCAAAGAGATCTGACCAAATAATTGGTGGAGGCATTTCAGTAAATGCATATTTCCCTGTTTTCTCCTAAAGTGCTCATGGATAAACTTGTTTTGCATGCTTCAGGTTATGGTTCCTTTTACAAGAAGGAAACTAGAGAGTGCCCACAGACAACTGATTGAGTATGTGAAGTTTCAACCAGCAAGCACCAACCCTCTGATTTCCAGCTCCATATGCATTTACCCATATAGGTCAAAATGAAGTGACACATTAAAAACAAACTATTCCCAACAGCGAACCATTGAACCGAGAAGGCCCAAAACTGGGGTGAATAGTAAGTCTAGATTAAAGATCAATCTTCCCAGTATCAAAGAAATTTCAACAACACAAACTCTAAACCTAACAATAGCTCTACAGCTAGCCATAACCGTAACACTAACCCTTACCTGTTTAGAGAATCATTAATCCTAGAAGTACCAACAATGGGGAGCCTAGTGGAGCAAGCTAAAAGATGAATACTGTGCAGTATCAAAGAAATCTGATCAAATTGTTAGAGACTTATTTCAGTACATACATGTTTCTCTGTTTTCTCCTTAACGGCTCTCGGATACAGTTGCTTTTGCATGCTTCAGCTTTGGCCTACCTTCAAAAGAAAGAAACCAGAGAGTGCCCACTGAAAACCGATTGTGTGAAGTTTCAAGCACCTCCTGCCAACCCTGTTTGATTTCCAGCTCAATTTTCATTCACATCAATAAGCCATGATAAAAGGAAACCTTAAAATACAAAATGTTCCTGACAGAGAACCATTGAACCTGCAATGCCCAAACCTGTGGAACACAGTAAGGCTAAGTAAAAGATGAATCCTGCCCAGTATCATAAAAATTTGAAAACAATAGGGCCCCATGGGTGTTCTCGGCATAGATAGAAGGCTGAGCTGCACAGTTTCTCTGGGCGCAGACAGCAGTCTCAGCCACATGGGTTCTCTCTGTGCAGATGGAAGGAAGCACAGAATACAGAGGGTCTGCTTGTGGGTCACCAGACTGAGCTCTGGACACAGCACAAGGTCACTCCAGGACCACCCATCTCACCAAACACCATACATGGCTAATAGATTGAATCCATCTTGCAAAACCTTGCATGCCATCTATTGGTGGGCATGGCTACCAGCTTGATTCTGCAGCTTATCAGGTACCTGGTTTCCAACTCCCATACCTCCAGCTGTGATAACTCAAGATTTTTCTCACAAGTTTTGGGGGGTGTAGCTATCAATACGGAACAGCAACTGTACAAGCACCTGGTTTCCAATTAAGAGACTCATAGTAGGGAGGCTCTAGGTAGAAGCTCAAACCCTCTCATCCTGTCTACCTCCACCACCCTGAGCACAGAGACTCAATCTAGGAATTGACAACTCCACCTATTGCAAGAAATGAAAACAGAGTTCTGAGAGACTCTTTTTTTCTTTCTTACTTTTCTTTTCTTGCTCTTCTCATCCATTCTCCTCTACCCTTCCCCCTCTGGTCCTCACAACCACAACATATGTGAAACCAAGAACTTTCCATGAAATTAGACTTTAAATACTGAATCACTAGAATTGTATAACATAGAGGAATTGCATAGGCCCCACTTCACCACCAATTTTTTGCTCTTATTTTATTTCTCGCTCTCTTTCTTTCTTTCCTTGTTATTTTTTCTTCTTTTTTCTTTCTCCCTCTATCCCACGTTCAGCCTCCTAACTTTTACTATCTATACATAGGGTAATTTTATGAGTACAGATAAGGAGTTTCAATTTATACCTTCTTCCATGAATTCCCCTGTCTATTCATTAGAGTTCTCCTCCAAATTGCTAAGTTAGAATCATCACATACCCTCAATTCTTTCCCCCTTAACATAGCATCCTACCCCTGACCCTCAGTTCTCTACACACCACCAGAATTGGTATGCCTATTATGAAATTAATGACTATATTCTAAATAATAATTGACGCCAACATCTGTAGACAGAGAGTCTAAATATAAATGTATATATAATGGTTAGGCTTAGGCTTCAGGTTAGGGTTAGATTTAGAGTTAGGTTTTGATATATGGTTAGGGCTAGGGTAAGAATAGGGCAAGGGTTAGGACCAGAGTTTGGGTTAGGTTTAGGATTATGGTAAGGGTTAGGGTTAGAACTAGTGATAGGGCTAGTATGAGAGTTAGAGTTAGTCTTAGTGCTAGGATTAGGGTTAGGGTTATGGATAGGGCTAAATTAGGGCTAGTGTTAGTGTTAGGTTCGGACTTTGGGTTAGGGTTAGAGTTAGGGTTACGTTTAGGGTAAGGTATTGGGTTATAACTAAGTTGAGTGCTAGGGCAAGGGTTAGTATTAGGGTTAGGTCTAGGGTTAGTTTTAGGGTTATGATTAAAGGTAGATTTAGGGCTAGGATGAGGGCTAATATTTGTGTTAGGGTTAGGGCTAGTATTAGGGCTAGGGCAAATGTCAGGTCTAGGGTTACAGTTAGGGATATTTTTAGGTTTATGGATTGGTCCAGTGTAGGGGTTAGGTTTATACTAAGCATCAGTTTTAGAACCTGGGTTATTATTAGGGTCAGGATCATGGTGAGGGTTTTGGTTAGGTTAGGGTTTAGGTTTAGGGCTTGAATTATCACTAGGTTTACGGTTAAGGTAATGAAAGTGTTAGGTTTAGTGTTTAGGTGTGGTTTACTGCAATGGATAGGGTTAGGTTTAGGCCTAGGGTTAGCATAAGGGTTGGGATATCATTAGGTTAATGGATAGGGTTAGACATAAGATTAGGGGTAGAATAATGTATAGGATAAGGGATTTTGTTTGGGTTAGGTTTACATTTAGGGTTAAAACTAGGTTTAGGGGCTGGGGATGTGGCTCAAGAAGTAGCGTGCTTGCCTGGCATGTACGGGTCACTGGGTTCGATACTCAGCACCACATACCAATAAAATAAAGATGTTGTGTCCACCAAAAACTAATATATATATATATATATATATATATATATATATATATATNATAAAACTAGGTTTGTTACTCGGAATAAGGATAGGTTTTGGGTTAGGTTAGGGCTAGGTTTAAGGCTATGGCTAATGTATAAAGTAGTGTTATGATTAGAGCTAGTGATAGAGTCAGGGTAAGGGCTATGTCTAGTGTTAGGTTTAAGTTTATGGTTACAATTATGTATAGAGCTAGGTTTAATGTGAGGGTCAGAGTCATGGTCCAGATTAGTTTTCAGGTTAGGGTTAGAACTAGAATTAGAAAAAGGATTAGGGCTAGGTTTAGGGTTAGGGTTTGGTTTAGGTTTAGTGTTAGGGTTAGGGTTATGATTCGGTTTTATTTTAGGGCTAGGGGTAGAATTAGGGCTAGTTTTAGGATTAATGTTAGGATTAAGGCTAGTGTTAGTGTGAGGTTTAGGATTAGTTTTAGGGTTAGATTTAGAGTTAGGTTTAGATCTCGGCTTTGAGCTAGGGGTAAGGATAGGGCTAGGATTAGGGCTAAGATTAGGGCTATTTAGGGTGATTAGCATTAGGGCTAGGGCTAGTGTTAATGTTAAGCTTAGGGTTAGGGTTAGATTTCAAGTTAGGGTTAGATCTAGTGTTAGGAGTTGGAATAAGGATTAGGCAATGGTGATGGCTAGGTTTAGGGCTATGTTTAGGCTAGGATTAGGATTAAGTTAATGGATAAGATTAGAAGTAGGGATAGGGCTAGTGTGAGAGTTAGAGTTACTCTTAGGGCTAGAGTTAGGGTTAGGTTTAGGGATAGGCTTAAAATAGGGCTAGGATTAGGGCTACAGTTAATGTTCACCTTAGGCCTAGTGTTAAGGTTAGGGTAGGGTTAAGTTTAGGGTAAAGGAATGGTGTTATAGCTAGGTTTAGAGATAGGGTGAGAGTTAGAATTAGGGTTAGGGCTAGGGTTAGGGTTAGGGTTATGATTAAGGCTAGGTTTGGGTCTAGGATGAGGGCTGTGCTTCATTTTAGGGTTATGGCTAGGATTAGGGCTAGGGCTAATATCAGATCTAGGGTTATGGTTAAAGATACTCTTAGGGTTAGGTTTATGGCTACATGTAATGCAAAGGATAGGTTTAGGGTTAGGGTCAAGTTTAGAGCTAGGGTTATTATTAGGGTCATGTTCTGGGTAAGAAGTTTGGGATAGGTTAAGTGTTAAAGTTAGGGCTCGAATTAGCGTTATGGTTAGTGTTAGTGTAATGATAGCATGATGTTTAGGGTTTAGGTTTGGTTTAGAATAATGCATAAGTTTAGGATTAGTGATAGGGTTAGGTTTAGGCCTAGGGTTATGGTTATGGCAACAGATAGGGTAGGAGCTAGGTTAGGGCTACTGTTATGGTTTTGATTAGGGCGAGGGTTAGGATTAGGGTTAGGGTTAAAACTCGGGTTAGGGCTTGGAGTAGGGCTAGGTTTTGTGTTAAGTTAGTGCTAGTGTTAGGGGTAAGGCTAATATAAGTACCAGGGTTACAATTAGGGTTATATTTAGGGTTAGGGTTAGTAATAGGTCTAGTGTTAGGTTTAGGGTTAGGGTTAGTATTATGATCAGAGTCAGGGTCAGTGTTAGTTCTAGTTTTCAGCTTAAATCTAGAATTAGAACTAAGATTAGTGTTGGGGTTAAGGGTTGGATTAGGTCAAGGTTTAGGTTTAGGGCTTTGTAGGTTTTGTTTTAGGGCTAGTGTTAAAGTTAGATTTAGATTTAGGTTTAGGGTTAGTGTTAGGCTTAGGGTTAGGGTTTGATTTAGAGTTAAAATTAAATCTAGGTTAGGGCTAGAGCTAATGATAGGTCTAGGGTTAATGCTAGGGTTAGGGCTAGGATTAGATTTCCATTAAGGGATAGGGTTAGAACTAGGGATGAGGTAAGGGTGAGAGATAGAGTTAGTTGTAGGGCTACAGTCAGGGCTAGGGTTAGGAATAGGACTAAATTAGGGTTAAGATTAGGGCTAGGGTTAGTTTTTGAACTAGGCCTAAAGTTAGGTTTAGAATTAGGATTAAGGCTAGGTTTAGGTCTAGGATAAGGGCTGGGGTTTGTGTTAGGTTTAGGGCTAGAATTAGGGCTATGGCTAATATCAGGTCTAAGCTTAGGTTGGGGATAATTTTAGGATTAGTGTTATGGCTAGGTCTAGTGTAAGGGTTAGGTTTTGTGTAAAAATCAGCTTTAGAGCTAGGAGATATACTAGGGTCAAGGTCAGTTTTAGCATTTGGTTGAGGTTAGGGTTTAGGGCCAGGGCTTGAATTAGCATTAGGGTGTGGGTTAGGGTAATGATAGAGTATTTTTTTTTAGAGTTTACATTAGGTTTAGGTTAATTGATAGGATTATGGATAGTGATAAGATTAAGTTTAGGCCTAGGATTCCCATTAGTGTAAGGCTTATGTTTAGTATAATAGATATGATTAGAGCTAAGTTTAGGGCTAGGTTTATGGTTAGGAATACGTCTTGAATTAGGGATAGGGTTAGGGTTAAAACTAGGGTTAGTATTAGGTTTAAGTTTTGCATAAGGGTTAGGTTTTGAACTAGGGTTAGGGCTAAGGTGAGGGTTAGGTTTAGGGTTACTTCTAGGGATAAAATTATAGTACTCATAGGGTTAGGGTTAGGATTAGGGCTAGGGACATCATTAGGGATAGGGTTACGGTAATGTATACGATTAGATGTAGATTTAGTGCTATGTTTAATGTTAGACTGTGGTTTAGGCTTAGAGTTAGGGCTATGGATATTTTTAGATTTATAGTAAGGGTTAGGGTTTGAGCTAGGGTTAGGTCTATGGCAAGTGTGAGGTTTAAGGTTAGGTCTAGGTTTAGTTTTCCATTTAGGTTTAGGTTTAGCATTAAACCTAAATTTATTAATAAGCTTAGGTTTAGGTTAGACTAATGGGTAGATTTAGACCTAGGTTTAGGGTTAGAGTTAAGGTTAAGATTAGGGCTAGTGTTAGGGTTAGATTGAGGGATAGGTGTAGGTTTATGTTTAGAGTAATGTTTAGCCTTTGAGCTAGAATCAGGACTAAGACAAAGGTTAGGTTAGGGTTAGAGTTAGCGTTATGCTTAAGGCTTGATTTAGGCCTAGGATTAGCTCTAGGTTTTGTGTTAGCTTTAGGCCTAGGGTTAGGGCTATGGGTAATATAAAAACTGGGCTTATGTTGAGGGCTAGTTGTAGGGTTAGGGTTATGGCTAGGTCTAGTGTTAGGTTTAGGTTTTTGGGTAGGGTCACATTTAGACATAGGTTTACTATAAAGGCAGAGTCAGTGTTTGGATTAGAGTTAGATTTAGGGTTACAGCCAGAATTAGGACTAGGTTTAGGTCTAGGGGTAGGGTTATAGTATGAGTTAGGTTAAGGATTATTGTTAGGGCTAGGGCTAAGTTTATGTTTAGGTCTATGGCTAGAGTTAATTCTAGATTTAGGGTTTGGTTTAGGTCTAGGGCTAGTTTTAGTCTTTGGTCTAGATTTAGGGTCAGTTTTAGAACTAGGGTTAGGGTTAGGGTCAGAATAAGGGTCAGGGTTAGTGTTAGGATTTGGGATAGGGTTAGAGCTAGAATGAGAGCTAGGGTTAGTACTATTAATAGGGTTAGGGTTTTGATTAGCCTAAGGATTAGAGATAGGTCTAGAGTTACCATTAGGTTTAGGGTTTTTCTTAGGTTAAGGGATAGCCTTAGAGCTAGGGTAAATGCTAGATTTAGGGTTAGGGTTAAGGTTAAATATAGGTTTAGAGCTCGGATTAGAGCCTGTTTTTGTGTTAGGGTTAGGGCTAGATTTGGGCATTGGCTAATGTAAGAGCCGCGGTTAAAATTAGGGATAATTTTAGGGTTAGGGTTAAGGGTAGGTCTAGTGTTAGGTTAGGGTAATATTTAGAGGTAGGGTTATTGTTAGGTTATGATTAAGCATCATGGTTAGTTTTAGGGTTAGGGTTAGGACTCAAATAAGGGCTAGGGTTACTGTTAGTTTTCGGTTTAAGGTGAGGGCTGTGTTTAGAGCTAGGATGATGGTCAGGGTAAGTTTTAAGGTTAGGGTTAGGACTCGAATTAGGGCTAGGGTTACATCTAGGTGTAGTGTTAGGGTTTGGTATAAGTTAAAGTTTAGGGTTAGGGCTGTTGCTCAGTTTTGTTTTAGTCCTAGGTTTAGGGGTTGGGCTTGTTATAAGATTAGCATTAGGGTTAAAGCTAGTGTTAGTGTTAGGTTTAGGCTTTGGGTTAGGGTTAGATTTGGATTTAGCATTAGATCTAGGATTAGGAATAGGTCTAACTATAGGGCTAAGGTTAGGGCTAGGGTTATGGTTATGGTAATAGATAGGTTTAGAACTAGCGATAGAGCTAGGGTGAGAGTTAGAGTTAGTATTAGGCCTAGAGTTTTGGTTAGTTTTAGGGATAGGGCTAAGTTAGTGCTAGGATTAGGGCTAGGGTTAGTGTTCAGCTTAGGCCTAGTGTTAGGGCTAGGGATATATTTAATTTTACAGCAAGTTATGATGTTAAAGCTAGGTTTAGAGGTAGGGTGAGCAATAGAATTAGGGTTATGGCTAGGGTTAGTTTTATGGTCATGATTAAGGCTAGGTTTAGGGCTAGGATGAGGGCTATGGTTTGTTGTAGGGTTAGTTCTAGAATTAGGTCTAGGGCTAATGTCAGGTCTAGTGTTACAGTTTGGGGGTAGATTTAGGGTTAGGTTTGTGTCTAGGTCTAGTGTAAGTGTTAGGCTTAGGGTAAGGGTCAGGTTTATAGCTAGGTGTATATTTATTGTCAGGATCAGGGTTAGGGTTTGTTTTAGGTTAAGGTTTCAGGATAGGGCTCAAATGAGCATTAGGGATAAGGTTAAGGTTAGGGTAATTGATTGTATTAGGTTTAGGTTTCAGGGTAGGATTAGTGCAATGGAGAGCTTTAGGGTTAGCAAAAGGGTTAGTGTTATGCCTAGGGTAAGCATGAGGTTTAAGCTTATCATAAAGATAATATATAGGGTTAGAGCTATGATTAGGGCTAAGGTAGGTTAGGATTAGGGCTAGAGTTAGGTTAGGTTTTGTGTTAGGGCTAGTAACCCTAGCTTAAGGTAGGGTTAGGGTTATATTTAGGGTAAAGTTTAGGTTTTGAGCTAGGGTTAGGTCTAGGACGAGGGTTAGGTTTAGTATTATGCTCAGGGTTAGTTTTAGGGTTAGGGCTAGGTTTTTCATTAGAGTTAGGATTAGGTTTAGGGTAATAGATTGGGTTAGATGTAAGGTTAGCTTTATGTTTAAGGTTAGGTTTAGGTTTAAGTTTAATTTTAGGGCTAGGTTTACTGTTGGTTTTAGAGTAAGGGTTAAGGTTTGAATTAGGGTTAAGGCTATTGCAAGGTTTAGGTTTAGGGTTAGGTCTAGGGTTAGGTTTATGGTTTGGGTTACAGTTTCGGTTTTGGTTAGGTATAGGGTTATCATTAGGGCTAGGGTTAGAATTAGGGTAGTGGCTAGGGTTAGAGCTAGTATTAGGTCTAGGGTTAAGGGTGGGATTAGGGCTATGGTTAGGGTTATGTTTAGGGATAGTGCTAGGGTTATGTTTAGACTCAGGGTTAGGCTTTGAGCTAGGGTTAGGAATAAGATGAGGATTAGGTTTAGGTTTAGGTCTAGGGTTAGGGTTATGCTTAGGGTAGGTTTAGGCTTCAATTAGAGTTAGGGTTATTTAATTCTTGTGTTAGATTTAGGCCTAGGGATAGTGCTATATGTAATGTAAGATCTAGGGTTCTTTTTAGAGCTAGTTTTAGGGTTAGGATTACGGTTAGTTCTAGTGTTAGGTTTAGGTTTAGGGTTAGGTTCAGGTTTAGAGCTAGGTTTAATATTAGTGTTAGGGCCAGTGTTCAGGTTAATGTTAGGGTTATGGTGAAAGCCAGAATAGGACTAGGGTTAGGTCTAGTGGTAGGGTTAGTTTTTGTTTTAGATTAAGGGATATTGTTAGGGCTAGCAGTAAGTTTTTGTTTAGGTCAAGGGCTAGAGTAATAGCTAGATTTAGGATTAGGTTTAAGTTTAGGGCTAGTGTTAGGGTTAGGTTTATGTACAAGTTTACTGGTTGGGCTAGTTTCAAGTTTTGGTTTTGTTTTAGGGTCAGATTTAGACCTATAATTAATGTTAAAGTCAAAATTAGGGTGAAGGTTAGGGTAAGGTTTTAGGTTAGGGTTAGATCTAGAATGAGCGATAGTGTTAGGACCAGTAGTAGTGTTATTGTTTGGGTTTGGCTCAGGATTAGAATTAGGACTAGAGTTAGCATTATGAATAGGGTTTGGCTTACGGTAATGGATAGGATTAGAACTAGGTTTAGGGCTAAGATTAGGGTTAGGTTTAGGGCTAGTTTTAGGGGTAAGGTTAGGGTTAAATCTAGTGTTACGGCTCAGATTAGGGCTGCTTTTGTGTTACAGTTAGGGCTAGGGTTTGGCTAAGGCCAATGTAAGAACTAGGGTTATTATTATGATTAGTTTTAGGGTTAGGATTTCGGCTAGGTCTAGTGTTAGCATTAGGATTAGGGTTAGGGTAATATTTAGAGCTGGGTTTGTGTTTGGATTTGAGTCAGGGTGAAGGTTAGTTTTTGGCCTAGGACTCGAATTAGAGCTTGGGTTATGGCTGGTTATGGGTTAGGGTTTGGTTTAGGTTAAGTTTTACGGTTAGAGCTATGGCTCAGTTTTGTTTTAGGGCTAGAGCTCGGATTAGGACTAATTTTAGGATTAGCAAAAGTGTTAGAGCTAGTGGTAGAATGAGGTTTAGGCTAAAGATTAGGGTTAGATTTAGAGTTATGGTTAGATCTAGGGTTAGGGCTACGGCTCGAGTTAGTGCTCAGGTTAGGGCTATTGTAAGGGTTACAGTAACGAATATAATTATAAATAGAAATAGTGCTAGGGTGTGAGTCAGAGTTAATCTTAGGGCTAGTGTTAGGGGTAGGGTTAAGGTTAGGGTTCAAATAGGGCTAGGATTAGTACTATGAAAAGTGTTAGGGTTAGGCCTATGGTTAGGGCTAGTGTTAGGGTTAGTTTTAGTGGAATGGATGGGGTTATATAGCTAGGTTCAGTGCTAGGGTGAAGGTTTAATTAGGGATAAGGCTAGGGTGAGGGTTCTGGTTAGGATTAAGTCTAGGTTTAGTGCTAGGATGAGGGCTAGGGTTTGTGTTAGGGTTAGGGCTAGTATTAAGGCTAGGGCTATTATCAAGTCTAGGGTTAAGTTTAGGGATAGGTTTATGGCTAGGACTAGTGTAAGGGTTAGGCTTAGGGTATGGGTTAGTTATAGAGCTAGGTTATTATTAGGCTATAGTTAATATTAGGGCTAGTTTTAGGGTTAGGTTTACGTTGAGGTCTAGTGTTAAGATTAGGTTTAGGGATAGGGTGATGTATAGAGCTAGGGTTAGTATTAAGGTCAGAGTCAGGGTTAGTTTTAGTTCTAGGGTTAGGGTTAGGACTTGAATTAGGCCTAGGGTTAGGGTTAGGTGTATGGTTAGGGTTTGGTTTAGGTTAAGGGTTAGGGTCAGTGAAATGGCTCGGTTTTGCTTGAGAGCTAGGGCTTGGGTAAGGGCTAGTTTTTAAATTAGCGTTAGAGTTAGAGCTAGTATTAGGGTGTGGTTTAGGCTTCGGAGTAAGGTTAGATTTAGAGTTAGGGTTATATCTAAGTTTAGGGCTACAGCGAAGGTTAGGGCTAGGGTTAGGGCTACGGTTTGAGTTATCATAAGGGATAGGTTTAGAACTAGGGATAGGGCTAGGGCGAGAGTTAGAGTTAGCCTTAGTGTTTGGGTTAGATTTAGGGTTAGAATTAGGGCTTAATTAGAGCTAGAATTAGAGCTAGGCTTAGTATTAAGGCTGAACCTAGGTTTATGGCTAGGGTTATGGTTATAGTTAGGGTTAGGTATGATGTTATAGCTAGCTTTAGAACTAAGGTGAGGTTTAAAATTAGGGTTAGGTCTACAGTTAGAGTTAGGTCTAGGATTCAGGCTAAGATTAGGGCCAAGATTAGGGCTAGACTTTGTTTTAGGTTTAGGGCTTCATTAGGGCTATGGCTAATGTCAGGTATAGGGTTATGGTTAGAGATAGTTTTAGGGTTAAGATTATTAGGGTTGGGATTAGGTAAATGGATATGGTTAGGTTTAGGGTTCAGGTTAGGTTTAGGTTAATGTATAAGTTTATGGTTAGGAATAGGTTTAGATTTATCCTAGAGTTAGCATTAGGGTTAGGATTAGGATTAGGGTAATGGATAGGGTTACAGCTGGGGTTAGGTCTAGGTTTATGGTTAGGATTAAGGCTAGGGTTAGGGTTAGGTTTTTGGTTATGTCCGGGAATAGGGATAGGGTTAGGTTTAGTGTAAGTGTTAGGGATAGAGTTAGGGTTATGTTTAGGGTTAAAGGTAGTGTTATGGCTCCAATTATGGATAGGTTTTTGGTTAGCTTAGGTCTAGGTTTAGGGCTACAGCCAATGTAATAACTAGGGTTATGATTAGAACTAGTTTTAGGGTTAGGGTTAAGGCTATGTTTGGGTTAGGTTTAGGTTTAGGTTTTGAGTGATGTTTAGAGCTACGGTTAGTGTTAGGGTCAGAGTCAGGGTCAGGGTTTGTTTTAGTGTTAGGGATAGGACTTGAATTAGAGGTAGGTTTAGGTCTAGGTGTAGGCTTAGGGTTTGGTTTATGTTAAACGTTAGGGTTAGAGCTATGGCTCAATTGTTTTGTAGGGCTAGGGCTAGGTTAGGGCTAGTTTTAGGATTAGCATTAGTGTTATGGCTTGTTTTAGTGAGAGGTTTAGCTTAGGGTTAGGGTTAGATTTAGAGTTGGAGTTAGATATAGGATTAGGACTAGAGCTAGGCTTAGGGCTAATGTAAAGGCAAGTGATAGGATTAAGGTAAGGGATAGGGTTAGAAATAGAACTAGGACTAGGGCGAGAGTTAGAGTTAATCTTAGGGCTAGGGTTAGGTTAGTTTTAGGGCTAAGTTAGGGCTAGGATTAGGTCTAGCATTTGTATTAGGGTTAGGCCTAGTTTAGGCTTAGGTTTAGGTTTAGGGATAGGTTAGGTTTAGGGGAAGGGATGGGGTTAGAGCTAGTTTTAGGGCTAGTTCAAAGGTTAGAATTTCAGTTAGGGTTAGGGTTATGCTTTGATTTAGTAATAAGGCTAGGTTTAGGGCTAGGATGAGGGCTAGAGTTTGTTTTAAGGTTATGTCAAGAATTAGGCCAAGGACTAGTGTCAGGTCTAAGCTTACATTAGGGATAGATTGAGGGTTAGATTTATGGCTAGGTCTAGTGTAAGGGGTAGGTTTAGTGTAAGGGTCAGGTTTAGAGCTAGGGGTATTATTAGGGTTAAAATAAATTTCGGGTTTGGTTTAGGTTACGGTTTAGGTTTAGAGATTGAATTCGCATTAGGATTTGGTTAGGGTAATGATAGGTTTGATTTTAGGGTTCATTTTAGGTGTAGGGTAATTGATAGGGTTAGAGTTAGCAAAAGGGTTAAGGTTAGGCCTAGCATTAGCCTTAGGGTTATGGTTGTGCTTAGGGTAATGGATAGGGTTAGATCTAGGGTTATGGATATTATTAGGGCTAGAGTTAGTTTTAGGCCTAGGGTTAGCGTTAGTTTTAGGTTTAGGGTATGGTTTAGAGTTTGAGCTATGGTTAGCACTAGGGCAAGCATTAGGTTTAGGGTTAGGTCTAGGTTATAGTTATGGTTAAGGTCAAGGTTAGTGTTAAGGTTAGGGCTAGGGTTATCATTAGGTTTAGGGTATTGGATAGGGTTTGATGTCGTGTTAGGGTTAGGGTTAGGGTAAGGTTTAGGCTTAAGCTTAGAGTTAGGGATAAGTTTAGGTTTAGGTTTGGGGGAATGGTTAGGGTTTGAACAAGGGTTAGTTGTATGGCAAGTGTTAGGTTTATGGTTATGTCTAGCGTTAGGGTTAGGGTAGATTTAGGGTAAGGGCTAGGGTTATCATCAGGGTTAGGTTTAGAGTTAGGTTAATGGGTAGGGTTAGAGCTAGGTTTAGGGATAGGGTTATCATTAAGGTTAGGGTTAGAGTTAGGGTGATATGCAGGCTTAGAGCAAGGGTTAGGGATAGGGTTAAGCTTAGGATTAGGGCTAGGGCTAAGGTTAGGTTTAGGTTTAGGCCATGGGTTAGTGTTAGGTTTAGGTTAAGTTTAATGGTTAGGGATTTAGATAGTGTTTGGATTAGGACGAGGATTAGGGTTAGAGTCAGTGTGAGTGTTAGTAGTATTAGCATTAGGTTTAGGGTTAGGGTTAGGGTAATGGACATAGTTAGAAGTTGGTTTTGGCCTATGGTGATGGCTAGTTTCAGGGTTAATGGTATTGCTAGGTCTAGTGTTAAGTTTATTTATCTATCTATCTATCTATCTATCTGTCTATTTATTTGTTAGGATAAGGTTTAGGGCTAGGGTTTGTGTTAGGATAATGGTCAGTGTTTGGTTTAGGGTTAGATTTATTGTTAGGGCCAGCACGAGGACTAGGGTTTGGTCTAGGGTTAGGGTTAGTTTTTGGGTTAGGTTAAGGGTTATTATTAGGGCTAGGACTAAATTTTTCTTTAGGGCTAGGCCTAGAGTTATCACTAGATAAAGGATTAAATTTAGGTCTAGGTCTATTATTAGGGTAAGGTTTAGGTATAAGTTTACAGGTAGTGCCAAGGTTAGGGGTCGGTTTAGGGTTATGGTCAGGTTTAGATCTATGGTTAGTGTTAGGGTCAGAATAAGGGTCAGAGCTAGGGATAGGTTTTGGGATAGTGATAGAGCTAGATTGAGGATTAGGGTTAGGACTAGTAATAGAGTTAGGTTTTGGGTTAGGCTAAGAATTAGTTATAGGACTAGGGTAGATTTAGGGTTAGAGTTCGGCTTAGGGTAAGAAATAAGGTTAGAGCTAGTATTAGGGCTAGGGATAGTGTTAGGGTTAGGGCTAGGGTTAGGGGTAGGTTTAGGTTTAGGGTTAGATTTAAAGCTAGGGTTAGAGCTTGGATTAGGACTAGGTTAGGTTTTGTGTTAGCTTTAGGGCTACGGCTAATGTAAGAACTAGGATTACAATTAGGGCTAGTTTTAGGGTTAGTGTTATGTCTAGGGTTAGTGTTTGATTAGGTTTAGGGTTAGGGTTATGTTTAGGGTAATGGATAGGTTAAAGTTGGAGAATGTGTTAGTGTTAGGCCGAGGGTTAGCATTAGGATTAGAATTAGGGTTAAGGGTAGGGTAATGGATAGGGTTAGAGCTAGGGTTAGGGCTAGGTTTATGGTTATTGTTAGTGTTAGTGTTAGTGTTAGGTTTATGGTTAGTGGAATTATTAAAGTTAGGGTTAGGTTTAGGGTAAGGGTTAGGACTTTTTTTACGTTTAGAGTTAGGTTTAAAGCTAGGGTTGGGGCATGCATTATGCCTAGAGTTTGGGTTACATTAGGGCTAGTGTTAGGGATAAAGCTAATGTAAAAACCTAGGGTTATGATTAGGGCTAATTTTAGGGTTACGGTTAGGGCTGTCTAGTTTTATGGTTAGGTTTAAATTCAGGGTGATGTTTTGAGCTAGGGTTAGTGTTAGGTTCAGAGTCAGGGTCAGGGTTAGTTTTAGGGTTGGGGATAGGACTTGAATTAGTGGTAGGCTTAGGGCTAGATATAGGGTTAGGATTTGGTTTAGGTTAAGGGTTTTGGTCAGTGCTATCGCTCGTTATGTTTTAGGGCTAAGGATAAAGTTAAGGGTAGTTTTACGATTAATGTTAGTGTTATTGCTAGTGATACGGTGAGTTTAGGCTTAGGGGTACATTTAGAGTTATGATTAATTCTAGTGTTAGGGCTATGGCTAGGGTAAGAGCTAAGGTTAGGTGTAGTGTTTGGGTTATGGTAAGGGATAGGGTTAGAACTAGGAATAGATCTAGGGCGATAGTTAGAGTTAGTCTTAAGGCTAGGGTTAGGGTTAAGTTCAGGGCTAAATTAGGGCTAGGAATATGTCTAGGATTGGTGTTAGGGTTAGGCCTAGGGTTAGGACTATGTTAGGGTTAGATTTAGGGGAAGGGATGGGGTTATAGCTAGGTTTAGGGCTAGGGAAATGATTAGAATTAGGTTTAGGTCTAGGGTTTAGTTTGTGTTAGAATTAAGGCTATATTTGGGGTTAGGAGGAGGGCTAGGTTTTGTGTGAGGGATAGGGGAAGTTTTAGGGATAGAGATAATGTCAGGTTTAGGGTTACAGCTAGGGATAGTTATAGGGTTAGGTTCATGGCTAAGTCTAATGTTAGGTTTAGGGTAAGGCCCAAGTTAAAAGTAAGGTGCATTTTTAGGGTCAGGGTCAGGTTTCGGGTTTGTGTTAGTTTAATTATCACGGTTAGGGCTAAAATTAGCACTAAGGTTAGAATTAAGGTTAGGTTTATGGATAGGTTTAGGTTTAGGATTCAGGTTAAGAATAGGGTAATTGGTAGGGTTAGAGTTAGTGATAGGGTTAGGGTTAGGCCTAGGGTTAGCATTTGGGTTAGGGTTATTGTTAGGGTAATGAATTGCATTAGAGCTAGGTTTAGGCCTAGGGTTTTAGATAGGATTAGGGATAGAGTTAGGGTTATGGTTAGGGCTACAGCTAGGGTAGGTTTGGTTAGGTTTATGGTACAGGTTAGGTTTCAAGCTAGGGTTAGTGCTAGGGTGAGTATTAGGTCTACGGTTAGATTTATGGTTAAGGTTATGGTTAGTGTTAGGGTTAGGGCTAAGGTTATCTTTGGAGTTAGGTTAATGGATATAGTTAGATTTTGGGTTAGGGTTAGGGGTAATTATAGGTTGAGGGTTTGTGTTAGGGTTAGGACTAAGATTATCATTCGAATTAGGGTAATGGATAGGGTTAGGTGTCAGGTTAGGGTTTGGGGTAGTTTTAGGTTTAGGATTAGTGTTAGGGTTTGGGCTAGGGTTATTGTTAGAGTAAGGGTAAGGGTTTTATCTTGGGTTAAGGCTACAATGAGGGTTAGGTTTAGGGTTAGTTCTAGGATTAGGTTTACAATTAGGATTAGAGCTAGGGTTATCATTAGGTTAATTTTCTATTTAGGGTAATGGATAATTTTAGAGATGGTATTAGGGCTAGTTTTAACATTACGATTAGGGCTAGGATTAGGATTAGGTTTAGGGATAGGGCTAGGGTTATGTTTAGGGTTCGGTTTTGGGTTTTATCTAGCGTTACGTATAAGGCGAGGGTTAGGGTTAGCATGAAGGTTAGGCTAAGGGTAAGGGATAATGTTAGGTTAGGGTTAGTGTTATACTTTGGGCTAGCTTAAGGCCTAGGATTAGGGCTAGGTTTTGCTTTAGGTTTAGAGCTAGTTTTAGTGCTATGGTAATGTAAGGGTTATGTTTACGGTTATGGCTAGGTCTAGTGTTAGGTTTAGGTTTCAGTTAGGGTCAGTTTTATAGCTAGGGTTAGTGTTAGTGTCATGGTCTGTGTTTGTATTAGGGTTAGCATTAGGGCTAGAGCCAGAATTAGGATAGGTTAGGTCTAGAGGTAAGGTTAGTGTTTGGCTTAGGTTAAGCATTATCATTAGAGCTAGGGCTAGTTTTTTGTTTAGGCCTTGGTTAAAGATATGGCTAGATTTAGGATTAGGTTTAATCTAGGGCTAGTGTTAGGGTTAGGTTTATATATAGGGTTATGGGTAGGGCTAGTGTTAGGGTATGGTTTAGGTTCAGGGTCAGAATAAGGGTCAGGGTTAGGGTTAGAATTTGCGTTATGGTTATAACAAGAATGAGGGCTTGGGTTAAAACTAGTAATAGGGTTAAGTTTTGGGTTAGACTAAGGATTAGTTTTAGGACTAGAGTTATCATTAGGGTTGGGGTTTGGCTAGGGTAAAGTACAAGGTTAGAGCTAGGGTTAGAGCTAGGGTTTGAGATAAGGTTAGGGCTAGTGTTAGGGTTAGGGTTAGGGTGAAAGCTAGGGTTAGATATCAGATTTGGGCTAGGTTTTCGTTAGCATTAAGTTTAAGGTTATGGCTAATGTATGATCTAGGTTTATGATTAGAACTAGTTTAAGAATTAGTGTTAGGACTAGGTCTAGTGTTAGGTTAAGGTTTCAGTTTAGGGTGATGTTTAGAGGTAGGGTTAGTGTTAATGTCAGAGACAGGTTTAGGGGTAGTTTTAGGGTTAAGATTAGGACTCAAATTAGGGCTAGGATTAGGGCTTGATATAAGGTTAGAGTTTGGTTTAGGTAAAAGTTTAGGGTTAGTGTTATGGCTCAGTTTTGTTTTAGGGCTAAACCTATGGTTAGGGCTAGTTTTAGGATTAGCGTTAGGGTTAGGGCTAGTGTTAGGGTTACGTTTAGGTGTAGAATTAGGGTTAGATTTAGAGTTTGGTTTAGATCTAGGGTTAGGGCAAGGTGTAAAGTTAGGGCTAGGGTTATTCTAGGCTATGGCTAGGAATAAGGTTATAGTAAGTGATAGGGTTATATTTAGGGCTAGGGCTAGGGCGAGAGTTATAGTTAGTCCTAAAGCTAGGGTTAGGTTTAAGATTAGGGCTAGGGTTAGTCCTAGGTTTAAGGTTAGGGCTAGGTTTAGTGTTAGGCTTAGGTTTAGGGTAATCAATGTGGTTATAACTAGGTTTAGGGCTAGGTAAAGTGTTAGAATTAGGGTTAGGTTTATGATTAAGGCTAGGTTTTGGGCTAGAATGAGAGCGAGTGTTTGTGTTAGGGTTTGGGCTAGGATTAGGGCTAGGTCTAATGTCAGGTCTAGGGTTACAGTTAGGGATAGGTTTCAGTTTATGTTTATGGTTAGGTCTAGTGTAAGGGTGAGATTTAGGGTAAGAGTAAAGTTCATAGCTATGTGTATTACTAGGGTCAGTGTTTGGCTTAAGGTTCGTTTTAAGTTAAAGGTTTAGATTTAGGGCTTGAATTAGCATTAGGATTATAGTTAAGGTAATGAATAGGCTTAGGATTAGGGTTCAGGTTAATTTTAGGGCAATGGATAGGTTTAGGGATTGCGATAGGGTTAGGGTTAAGCCTAGGGTTAGCATTAGGATTAGGATTATGGTTAGGGTAATGGATAGGATTAGAGCTAGGGTTAGGGCTGGGTTTATGGATAGCATTAAGGCTAGGGTTAGGGTATTTTATATAATTAGAGCTGTTGTTAGGACTATGGTTAATTTAGGATTAGGGCTAGTTTTAGGTTAGGGTTTGGTATAGGGCTACTTTTATGTTAAGGGTAAAGGTTAGGCTTTGATCTAGGGTTAGGTCTAAAGCGGGTCTTAGGGTTAGGGTTATGGCTAGTGTTAGGTTTAGGGTTACACGTAGAGCTATGTTCAGGCCTAGGATTAGGGCTATGTTTTGTGTTAGTTTAGGCCTATGGTTAGGGCCATGGGGAATGTAAAATCTACAGTTATGGTTAGGGCTAGTTTAAGGGTTAGGGTTAGGGTTAGGTCTAGTGTTATGTTTAGGTTTATGGTTAGGGTGATGTTTAGAGCAAGGGTTATTTTTAGGGTTTGTGTCAGAGTCTGGGTTAGTTTTAGGGTTAGGGTTAGAACTCGTATTAGGGCTAAAATTAGTAGTAGTTGTACGATTAGGTTTTGGTTTAGGTTAAGGTTTAGGGATATAGGTTGGTTTTGTTTTAGGGCTAGGGCTGCGGTTATGGCTAGATTATGGATTAAGATCAGGGTTAGGGCTAGTGTTAGGTTGAGGTTTAGGCTTAGGGTAAGGGTTAGATTTAGATTTAGGGTTAGATCTAGGGTTAGGACTAAGGTAGGGTTAGGGTTAGGGTGAGGGTTATGGTTATAATATAATATAATCAGTATGGTTAGAACTAGGGATATGGCTATGGCAAGAATTACAGTTAGTCATAGTAGTAGTCTTAGGGTTAGGGTTAGGGTTAGGGATAAATTAGGGCTAGGATTAGGGCTAGGGTTAGGGTTAAGTTGGGGCTAGGATTAGGGTTACGTTTAGTTTTAGAGTTAGGGCTAAATTAGGGTTAGGATTAGGGCTATAATTGGGTTAGGATTAGGGCCAAATTAGAGCTAGGATTAGGGTTAGGGTTAGTGTTAGTGTTAGGGCTACATTAGGGCTAGTATTAAGGCTAGGGTTAGTGTTAGTTTTAGACTAATGGGTTGGGCTAGAGCAAGGGTTAGCATTGGTTTTAAGGTTAAGTTTAGGGGAATGGGTGGGGTTATAGCTAGCTTTAGGGATAGGGTGAGGTTTAGAATTAGGATCAGTCCTAGGGTTATGATTCAGTTTAGGATTAAGGCTAGGTTTAGGGCTAGGTTAAAGGCTAGGGTTTCTGTTAGGGTTATGGCTAGGACGAGGTCTAGGGCTAATATCAGGTCTAGGGTTAATGTTAAGGATAGTTTTAGGGTTAGGTTATGGCTAAGTCTAGTGTAAGAGTTAGGTTTAGGTTATAGTTCAGTTTAGGGCTAGGGTTATTATTAGGGTCAGAGTCAGGTTCAGGGTTAGCATTTGGTTTTGCTAAAGGTTTAATATTAGGGCTCAAATTAGCATTTGGGTTAGGTTTAGGGGTAGCATAATGGATAGGTTTAGTTTAAGTTTCAGTTAAGGTTTAGTGTAATGGATGGGTAAGGTTTAGTGATCGGGTTAGGGTTATGTTTAGTGTAATGGGTAGGTTTAGGCCTAGGGTTAGGGCTAGGTTATGGTTTGGATTAAGTCTAGGATTAAAGATAGGTTTAGGGATAGGGTTAGGGTGTGATTTGGGGTAGGGTTAGGAATATGGTTTAGGATAGAGCTAGGGTTATGTTTAGTATAAAGGTTAGGCTTTGAGCTAGGGTTAGGTCTAAGGCGAGGCTTAGTTTAGGGCTAGGTATAGGGCTAGGGTTAGGCTAAGGGTTATGCTTAGAGCTAAGTTTAGGCCTAGGATTAGGGCTAGGTTTTTTGTTAGGTTTAGGGCTAGCGATAGGATTATGGCTAATCTAAGAGCTAGGGTTATGTTTAGGGCTAGTTTTATGGTTAGGGTTATGGTTAGGTCTACTCTTAGGTCTATGTTTTGAGTTAGTGTCATGTTTAAAGCTAGGCTCAGTGTTAGAATTAGGGTTAGTTTTGGGGATAGGTTTAGGGTTAGGGTTAGAGCCAAAATTAGGACTAGTTTTAGGTCTAGGGGTAGGGTACGTGTTTGGTTTAGGTTAAGGGTTATTGTTAGGGCTAGTGCTAGGTTTTTGTTTAGGTCTAAGGCTAGAGTTATAGCTATATTTAGGATTAGCTTTGGGTGTAGGTCTAGTGTTAAGCTTAGGTATAGGTATACGGTTAGCAGTAGGGCTAGTGTTAGGGTTTGGTTTAGGGTTAGAGTCAGGTTTAAACCTAGGGTTACTCTTAGGGTCAGATGAGGGTCAGGGTTTGGTTTAGAGGTAGAATGAGCACTATGGTTAAGACTAGTATTATGGTTAGTGTTTAAATTATGCTAAAGATTAGGATTAGGACTAGGGTTAGCATTTGGGTTAGGGTTTGGCTTAGTGTAAGGAATTGGGTTAGAGTTAGAGTTAGGGTTAGGGCTAGTATTATGGTTAAAGCTGGGGTTAGGGCTCAGATTAGGGGTAGAATTCGTGTTAGGGTTAGGGCTACGGTTAGGACAATGACTAATGTACGAACAAACTAGGGTTATAATTAAGCCTAGTTTTAGGGTTAGGTTAAGGCTAGATATAGTGTTAGGGTTAATTTTAGGTTAGGGTGAGGTTTAGAGCTAGGATTAGTGTTAGGGTCAGTGTCAGGGTTAGGGTTAGTTTTAGAGTTAGTTTTAGGGTTAGTTGTAGGGTTAGGGTTTGATTTAGGTTAAGAGTTAAGATTAGGGCTATGGCTTGATTTGGTTTATGGCTAGGACTAGGGAGAGAACAAGTTTTAGGATTAGCGTTATGGTTAGGGGTAGTGTTAGAGTTTGGTTTAGGCTTATTGTTACAGTTAAATTTAGAGTTAGGTTTAGATTTAGACTTAGGCTTAGATCTAGGATTAGGATTAAGGCTAAGGATAGAACTAGGGCTAGGGCTAGGGCACGAGTTAGAGTTAGACTTATGGCTAGGTTTAGGGTTAGGATAGGATTAAATAAAGGCTAGGATTAGCACTAAGCTTTGGGTTAGGCCTAGGTTTAGTGCAAGGGTTAGGGTTAGGTTTACGTTTATGGTTAGTTTTTCAGTATAGGATGAGGTTATAGGTAGGTTTAGGGCTAGGGTGAGGAATAGAATTAGTGTTATGGCTCGGGTTATGGTTAGGGGTAGGATTAAGCCTAGGTTTAGCACTAGGATTATGGCTAGGGCTAATTTCAGGTCTATTGTTTTGGATAAAAATAGTTTTAGATTTAGGTTTATGGCTACATCTAGTGTAAGGGTTAGGTTTAGGGTTAGGGTCAGGGTTAGACCTAAGGCTACTCTTAGGGTCAGGGTCGTGATTAGTGTTTTGGATAGATTAAGGTTTAATGTTAGGGCTCGAATTAGCATTAGAATTATGATTAGGGTAAAGATAGTGTTAGGTTTAGGTTTCATATTAGGTTTAGGGTAATGGATATGGTTAGAATTAGGGATACGGTTAGGTTTAGACCCAGGTTTAGCATTAGGGTTATGGTTATGGTTAGGGTAATTGATAGGGTTAGAGATAGGGGTACGGCTAGGGTTATTGTTATTATTATTGATAGGGTTAGGCTTAGGGTTAGGGTTAGGGTTATATCTAGGGTTACAGCTATGGTTATAGTTACGATTAGTGATAGGGTTAGGGTTGGGGTGAATCTAGGGATATTGCTCGGAATAAAGCTAGGATTTGGGTTAAGTTAGGCTAGATTTAGGGTAATGGCTAATGTAAGTACCAGGGTTGCAATTAGGGCTAATTTTAGGGTTAGGGTTTGGGCTAGGTCCATTGTTAGGTTTAGGTATAGGATTAGGGTGATGTTTAGAGCTAGGGTTAGTGTTAAGGTCAGAGTCAGGGTCAGGGTTAGTTTTAGGGTTTGGCTTAAAACTAGAAATAGTGATAGAATTATGGCTAAGTGTAGGGTTAGGGCTTAGTTTATATTAAGGGTTAGGATTAGGTCTACGGCTTGGTTTTGTTTTACGGCTAAGGTTAGTGCTAGTTTTAGGATTAGCCTTAGGGTTAGGGCAAGTGTTAGGTTTAGGTTTAGGCTAAGGGTTAGGGTTATATTTAGAGTTAGGGTTAGATCTAGGGTTGCTGCTAGGGCTATGAATAGGGCTAGAGTTAGACCTATGGTTTGGGCTAGGATTAGGGTTCCAGTAAAGTATAGGATTAGAACTAGGGTTAGGACTAATTTGATAGTTAGAGTTACTCTTTGAGCAAGGGTAGGGTTAAGGTTAGGGATAGGGCTAAATTAGATCTAAGATTAGGGCTAAAGTTAGTGTTAGAGTTAGGCCTAGGGTTATGGTTATGGATATAATTAAGGCTATGTTTAGGGCTAGGATAAGAGCTAGGGTTTGTGTTATGGTTAGGGCTAGTATCATGGCTAGGGCTAAAATCACATCTAGGGTTATGTTAGGGATAGTTTGGGGGTTAGTTTTATGGATAGGTCTAGTGTAAGTGTTAGGTGCAGGGTAAGAGTGAGGTTTAGAGCTAGGGGAATTATTAGGGTCAGTGTCAGTGTTAGGGTTTGTGTTAGGTTTGAACTTAGTGTTAGAGCTCTAATTATCATTAGAGTTAGGGTGAGGGTAATGATTGGATTAGGTCTAGGGTTCAGGGTATGTTTAGGGTAACTGATAAGTTTGGGGATAGTGATATATTTAGGGTTAGGCCTAGGGTTAGCATTAGGGCAAGGGTTATGTTTAAGTTAATGATACAGTTAGACTTAAGGTTAGGACTAGGGTTATGGTTAGGATTAGGTCTTGATTTAGGGTTAGGGTGAGAGTTAGAACTAGGGTCTGATTAAGGTTATGTTTAGTTTGTAAGGGTTATGTTCTGAGCTATGGTTAGGACTAGACTGAGTGTTAGGTTCAGGAATAGGTCTAGGGATATGATTACAGTAGGTTTTGTGTTTGGATTATGGTTAGGATTAGACCTACGATTAATGGTAAGGTCAGTAAAAGGGTCAGGGTTAGTGTTAGGTTTCCGGATAGGGTTAGATCTAGAATGAGGGAAAGCATAAGGGTTATTAATAAGGTTAGTGTTTTGGTTAGCCAAAGAATTAGGGATAGGTCTAGGGTTACCCTTAGGTTTAGGGTTTTGCTTAAGTAAGGGATTGGTTTAGAGCTAGGTTTAGGGCTTGGTTACAGTTAGAGTTAGGGTTAAAGTAGTTTTAGGGATCGGAATAGGCCTAGGTTTTGTGTTAGTGTTTGGACTAAGGTTAGGGCAATGGCTAATGTAAGAACTAGGGTTACCATTAGGGTTAGTGTTAGTGTTAGGGTATGTGTTAGGTTTAGTGTTAGGGTTAGGTTTAAGGTTGGGGTGATATTTATAGCTAGGGTTCGTGTTAGAATTAGGGCTAGGTTTAGTGTTGAGTTTAAGCCTAGGGTTAGGGTTAGGGTTAGAGTTTAGAGTTAGTCTTTAGAGTTTAGGTTAATATTAGGGCAAAGTTTGGGATAATGTATGGCTTTATGTCTAGGTTTAGAGGTAGGGTGAGGGTTAGAATTAGGGTTATGGCTGTGTTTACGATTAGGATTATGATTAAGCCAAGGTTTAGGGCTAGCATGAGGGCTAGGAATTATTTTTAGGGTTAGGGCTATGATTAGTGCTAAGGCTAATTTCAGGTCCAGAATTATGGTTAAAGATATTTTTAGGATTAGGATTATGAGTACGTGTAGTGTAAGGGTTAGGTTTAGGGTTAGAGTCAGGTTTAGAGCTAGGGGTATTATTAGGGTCAAGTTCTGGGTTAGGCTTTGGGATAGATTAAGTTTTAAAGTTAGGGCTTGAATTAGCATTAGGGTTGGGTTAGGGTTATGGTAATGAATAGAGTTAAAATCAGTTTAGGGCTAGGTTTATGGTTATGATTACGGCTAGGTTTTTGGTTAAGTTAGTGCTAGGGTTGGGGTTACGGCTAATGTAAGTACTAGGGTTATGATTATGGCTAATTTAAGTGTTTTAGGGCTAGGTTTACTGTTAGGTTTAGTTTTAGGTTTAGGGTGATGTTTTTACCTCGGATTAGTGTTATTGTAAGAGTAAGGGTCAGGGTTAGTTTTAGGGTTTGGCTTAAAACTCGAATTAGGGTTGGGGTTAGGGCTAGGTGTAGGTTTGGGCTTGGTTTAGGTTAAGGGTTAGGGTTAGAGCTTTGGTTCATTTTGGTTTTAGGGCTAGGGTTAGAGTTAGGCCAATTTTTAGGATTAATGTTAGGGTTAGGGCTAGTGTTAGCATTAGGCTTAGGCTTCTGTTTAGGGTTAAATTTAGACTTAGGATTTTATCTAAGGTTAGTGATAGGGCTAAGGATAGGGCAAAGGTTAGGACTAGGTTTTGGGAGAGGGTTAGGTTTATGGGAAGGGATAGGATTAGAATGAGTGATAGGGCCAGTGTGAGAGAGTTATTCTTAGGGCTAGGGTTAGGGTTAGGGTTAGGGATAGGGCTAAATTACTGCTAGGGTTAGTATTAGGGCTAGGGTTAGAGATAATTTTAGAATTAGTATCAGGGTTAGGGCTAGTTTTAGGCTTAGGCATCGAGTTAGGGTTAGATTTAAAGTTAGGTTTTGATCTAGTGTTATTTCAAGGGCTAAGTATAGGGCAATTTTGATGAAAAGGTTTAGGGTTAGATTTAGGGTTACGTTTAGGGTAAGGGATGTGGTTTTGGCTAGGGTTAGGGCTAGGGCAAGGGTTAGTATTAGGGTTAGGGCTAGAGTTATGATTAAGGCTAGGTTTATGGCTAGGATGAGGTTTAGGTTTTGTGTTATGGTTAGGGATAGTATTAGGCCTAGGGCTAATATCAGGTCTAGGTTATAGTTAGGGCTAGATTTAGTGTTAGGTTTATGGCTTGGTCCAGTGTAAGGATTGGTTTAGGATAAGATTCAGATTTATATCTAGGGTTATTTTTAGGGTTAGGGTCAGGGTTAGGGTTTGGGTTAGGTTAGGTTAGGGTTTAGGTTTAGGGTAATGACAGGGTTAGTTTTAAGGTTTAGGTTTGGTTTAGTGTAATGGACAGAGTTAGGGTTAGGCCTAGGGTTAGTTGAAGGGTTAGGGTTATTGTTAGGGTAATGGATAGGTTTAGACCTAAGGTTAGGGCTAGGGTTATGTATAGGATTAGGGCTAGTTTTGGATTAGAGTTAGGTTTAGGTTTAGGGTTAAAGCTAGGTTTACTAGTCTGTTTAAATCTAGGTTTGGGTTTAGGTTAGGGCTAGGTTTAAGGCTATGGCTAATGGATGAAGTAAGGTTATGATTAGCGCTAGTTATAGGATAGGGTTAGGGCTAGGTCTAGTGTTAGGTTGAGGTTTACGGTGATGATGATGTTTAGAGCCAGGGTTAGTGTTAGGGTAAGAGTCAGGGTCAGGGTTATTTTTGGGGTTAGGTTTAAGACTAGAATTAGGATATGTTTAGGGCTAGGTGTAGGTTTAGAGTTTGGTTTAGATTAAGGGTTACGGTTATGGCTATGGCTTGGTTTTGTTTTAGGGCTACAGATAGTGTTAGGGCTAGTTTTAGGTTTAGTGTTAGCATTTGGGCTAGTGTTAGATTTAGGTTTAGGCTTAGGATTAGGGTTAGATTTAGAGTTAAGGGTAGATCTATGGTTATGGCCAGGGCCATGGATAGGGCTATGGTTAGACCAAGGTTTAGGGCTAGGATTAGGGTTCTAGTAATGGATAGGGTTGGAACTAGGGTTAGGGTTAGGGTGAGAGTTAGATTTAGTCTTTGGGCTAGGGTTAGGGTTAGGGTTAGAAACAGGGCTAAATTAGGGGTAAGATTAGGGCTAAGGTTAGTGTTAGGGTTAGGGATAGGGTTAGGCCTAGGGTTTGGGTTAGGGATAAAATTAAGGCTATGTTTAGGACTAGGATAAGAGCTGGTTTTTTTGTTAGGTTTAGGGCTAGGATTATGGCTAGGGTTAATATCACATCTAGGGTTAAGGTTAGGAATAGTTTTAGGGTTAAGTTTATGGATAGGTCTAGTGTAAGGGTTAGGTAGGTTAAGAGACAGGTTTATAGCTAGGGGAATTATTGGGGTCACAGTTAGTATTAGGGTTGGGTTTAGTTTTGAGGTTAGGGTTAGGGCTCGAATTAGCATTAAGGTTAGCGTTAGCATAATGATTGGATTAGGATTAGGGTTCAGGGTAGGTTAGGGTAATTTATAGGTTTGGAGAAAGCAATATGTTTAGGGTTAAGCCTAGTGTTAGCATTATGGTAAGGGTTAAGTTTAGGGTAATGGATACAGTTATAGTTAAGTTTAGGGCTAGTGTTATGGGTAAAATTAGATCTTGTGTTAGGGTTAAGGTGAGGGTGAGAACTAGGATTAGGTTTAGGGTTATGTTTAGCATAAGGCTTATGTTCTGAGCTATGGCTAGGGCTAGGCTGAAAGTTAGGTTCAGAGTTAGGTCTAGAGAGGATTATGGTAAATTTTGGGTTAGGGTTGGAGTTAGGGTTAGACCTAGGTTTAGTGTTAGGGTCAGAATAAGGGTCAGGGTTAGGGTTAGGGTTTGGGATAGTGATGGAACTAAAATGAAGGCTAGGGTTAGCACTATTCATAGGGTTAGGGTTTTGGTTAGTGTAAAGACTAGAGATAGGTCTAGGTTTACTCTTAGGTTTAGCGTTTCACTTAGGGTAAGGGATTGATTTAGATCTAGGGTTAGAGTTGGATTTAAAGCTAGGTTTAGGGCTCAGTTTAGGGCTAGTTTTTGTGTTAGGGTTGGGACTAGTATTAGGGAAACAGCCGATGTAAGAACTAGGGTTACCATTAGGGTTAGTTTTTGGGTTAGGGTTAAGTGTGTTTGAGTGCTAAGGTTGGGTATAAAGTTAAGGTGATATTTATAGCTATGGTTCTTCTTAGGATAGGATTCAGGGTCAGGGTTAGTTTTAAGGTTAGCATTAAGACTCAAATTAGGGCTATTGTTAATGTTAGTGTTCTGTTTGAGTTTGGGACAGTGTTTAGATCTAGGGTTGAGTGTTAGGATATGAGTCAGGGTCAGGGTTAGTTTTAAGGTGAGGCTTAGGACTCGAATTAGGTCTAGGTTTAGGTCTAAGTGTAGTATTGGTGTTTGGTTTAAGTTAAGGTTTAAAGTTATGGCTATTGCTCGGTTTTGGTTTACTGCTAGGATTAGGGTTAGGACTAGTTTTACAATTATCATTAGGGTTAGGGCTAGTGTTAGTGTTAGGCTTAGGCTTAGGTTTAAGGTTAGATTTAGAGTTAGGTTTAGGGCTGGGACTAACTTTAGGGCAAGTGTTAGGGCTACTGTTAGGTTTATGGTAGTGGTAGGGATAGAACTAGGGATAGGGCTAGGGCAAGAGTTAGCATTAGTCTTAGGGCTAGGGTTAGGATTGGGTTAGAGATAGAGCTAAATTACGGGTAGGATTAGGGCTAGATTATATGTTTAGCTTAAGCCTAGGTTTAGGGTTATGGTTAGGTTTAAATTTAGAGTAAGGGATTTCATTATAGCTAGGTTTAGAGCTAGGGTGAGGGTTAGAATTAGGGTTAGGTGTAGGGCTACAGATAGGGTTTTGATTAAGACTAGGTTTAGGACTAGGATGAGGGCTAGGTGTGTTTTTAGGTTTAGGGCTAGTATTAGGGCTAGAGCTAATTTCAGGTCCCTAATTATGGTTAATGTTAGTTTTAGGGTTAGGTTTATGGTTAAGTCTAGGCTAAGGGTTAGGTGTTGGGTTATGGTCAAGTTTAGAGCTAGGGGTATTATTAGGGTCAAGGTTTGCTTTAGGATTTGGGATAGGTTAATGTTTCAAGTTTGGGCGTGAATTAGATTTAAGATTAGGGTTAGGGTAATGTTAGGGTTAGATTTAGGATTAAGGTTAGGTTTAAGGTAAATGCAGGGTTAGGATTCCGGATAGGGTTAGGTTTATGCTTAGGGTTATCATTATAGTTTGGGTTATGGTTATGTTAATGGATAGAGTTAGAGATCAGTTTAAGGCTAAAGTTATGGTTACAATTAGGGCTAGTGTTAGGGTAGTTTAGGTTTAAAGCTAGGGTTAGAGCTATGATTAGGGCTAGGTTTTGAGTTATGTTAGGGCTAGGGTTAGGGTACAGCTAATGTAAGTACTAGGTTTACAATTAGGGCTAGTTTTATGGTTTTAGTGCTAGGTTTAGTGTTAGGGTTAGGTTTACTGTTAAGGTGATGTTTAGAGCTAGAAGTGTTAGGGTCAGTGTCAGGTTCAGGGTTAGTTTTAGGCTTCGGCTTCCAACTCATATTAGGGCTAGGTTTAAGTCTAGGTGTAAGGTTAGGGTTTGGTTTAGGTTAATGTTTAGGGTTAGAGCTATGGCTTGGTTTTGTTTTAGGGCTAGGACTAGCATTAGGGCTCATTTTAGGATTAGTGTTATGGTATGGGCTAGTGTTAGGTTTAGACTTAGGTTTTAAGTTAGGGCTAGATTTAGAGTTACATTTTGCCTAAGGTTTGTGCTAGGGATAAGGATAGGAAAAGGGTTAGCACTAGGGTTAGGTCTAGAGTGAGGGTTATGTTAAGGGGTAGGGTTAGAATGAGTGATAGGGCTAGTATGAGACAGTTAGTCTTAGGGCTAGTGTTAGAGTTAGGTTTAGGGATAGGGCCAAATTACAGCTATGATTATGTTAGGGCTAGGGTTAGGGCTAGTTTTAGGATTAGACTTAGACATCAAGTTAGGGTAAGATTTTGATCTAGGAATAGTGCTAGGGCTAAGGATAAAGCAAGAGTTACCACTAGGGTTAGTGTTAGAGTTAATGTATAATTTAGGGTAAGGGATGTGGTTATAGCTAGGCTTAGAGCAAGGGCAAGGGTTAGTATTAGGGTTAGAACTCAGGTTAGGGTTAGGGTTATGATTAAGGCTATGTTCAGGGCTACGATGAGGACTAGGATTTGTTTTAGGTTTAGGGATATTATTAGGCCTAGGACTAATGTCAGGTCTAGGTTTACACTTAGGGATATATTTAGTGTTAAGTTTATGGCTTGGTCCAGTGTAAGGGGTAGGTTTTTGATTAGGGTCAGGTTTAGATCTAGGGTTATTTGTAGAATCAGGGTCAGGATTAGGGTTTGGGTTAAGTTAGTGTTTAGGTGCAGGGCTCGAATTAGTGTTAGATTTAGGGTTAGGGTAATGACAGGGTTACATTTAGGGTTTAGGTTTGGTTTAGTGTAATTTATAGGGTTAGGGTTAGACCTAGGGTTTTCAGAAGTGTTAGGGTTATAATTAGGGTAATGGATAGGATTAGCCCTATAGTTAGGGCTAGGGTTATGTATAGGATTAGGGCTAGGGTTTGGGTTAGGGTTAGGTTTAAGTTTAGGGTTAAAGCTAGGTTTAGGACTCAGATTAAGGCTAGCTTTAGGGTTAGGTTAGGGCTAGGGTTAAAGCTACCGCTAATGAATGAAGAAGGTTTATGATTACAGCTAGTTATAGGTTTAGAGTTAGGTCTATGTCTAGTGTTAAGGTTAGGTTTACAGTGATGATGATGTTTAGAGGCAGGGTTAGTCTTAGGGTGACATTCAGGTTCAGGGTTAGTTTTTGGGTTAGGGTTAGACTATAATTAGTGATAGGGTTAGGGCTAGGTGTAGGGTTAGGGTTTGGTTTAGGTTAAGGGTTAAGGTTAGAATTATGACTCAGTTTTGTTTTAAGGCTAGGGGTAGGGTTAGGGTTAGTTTTATGATTAGTCTTAGGGTTAGGGCTAGTGTAAGTGTGAGATTTAGGCTTAGGTTAAAGATTAGGGATAAGAGTAGAATTATAGTTAGGTTTAGTCTTAGGGTTAGGGTTAAATTTAGAGTTAGCTTTAGATATAGGTTTTGTGTTAGGGCTAAGTGTAGTGCTAGTGTAGGGCTAATTTTAGGGCTAGGTGTATGGTGATGGTAAGGGATAGGATTAGAACTAGGTTTTGGGCTAGTGTGAGAGTTAGAGTTAGTCTTAGGGCTAGGGTTAGGGCTAAATTAGGGCTTGGATTAGTGCTATGGTTAGTGTTAGGTTTAGGGTTAGTTTTAGGTTTAGGGTAAGGGATGGAAATATAGCTAGTTTTAGGACTAGGGTGAGAATTAGGGTTATGGATAGGGTTAAAGTTAGGGTTAGGGTAATGATTAAGGTGAGGTTTCTTGCTAGAATGTGGGTTAAGTTTTGTATTAGGGTTAGGACTAGGATTAGAGCTAGGATGAATGTCAAGTCTAGGGTAAAGTTAGGGATAGTTTTAGGGTTAGGTTTATGGCTAGGTCTATTGTAAAGTTTAGGTTTCTTCTTAGGGTCAGGTTTAGAGCTATGAGTATTATTAGAGTCAGGGTCAAGTTTAGGGTTTGGGTTAGGTTAAGGTTTAGGTTTAGGGCTCAAATTAGTCTTATGTTTAGAAATCGGGTAATGATACAGTTAAGTTTAATGTTCAGGTTAGGTTTAGGTTCATAGATAGGGTTAAGGCTAGTGCTAGGATTATGGTTCCACCTAGGGTTAGCATAATGATTATAGTTATCTTAGGGTAATGAATAGGGGTAGTGCTAGGTTTAGGGATAGGGTTATGGTTAGGATTAGGTCTAGGGTTAGGCTTAGGGTTATAGTTAAAACTAGGGTTATTGTGAGGGTTAGCTTTAGGGTTAAAGCTAAGGTAGGGCTTGGATTATGGCTAGGTTTTGTTATAGGTTAAGGCTATGGCTAATGTAAGAACTAGTGTCATGATTAAGACTAGTTTTATGGTTAATGTTAGAGCTAGGTGTAGTTTTAGGGTCAGTTTTATGGTTAGGGTGAAATTTAGAGCTAGGGTTAGTGTTAGTGTCAGGGACCGTGTTCTGGTTGGGTAATGGTTAGGGTTAAAGCCAGAAATAGGACTAGGTTTAGGTCTAGAGGTAGGTTTAGAGTTTGGGTTAGGTTTAGGGTTATTGTTAAGGCTAGGTGTAATTTGTCTTTAGGTCTAGAGCTATAGTTATGGCTAGATTTAGGATTAGGTTTAGGTCTTGGCTAGTGATAGGGTTAGGTTTAGACATAAGGTTACTAGTAGGGTAGTGTTAGGGTTTGGTTAAGGTTTAGGTTTAGATTTAGATCTACAATTATTGTTAGGTTCAGAATAATGGTCAGGGAGAGGGTTACGATTTGGGTTATGGTTAGATCTAGAATGAAGGCTAAGGTTAGGACTAGTTATAGAGTTAGGTTTTGGTTAGGATAAAGATTAGTGCTAAGAATACGGTTAGCATTAGGGTGAGGGTTTGGCTCAGGGTAAGGGATAGGGTTAGAGCTAAGGTTAGGACTAGGTTTAGGGTTAGGTTTAGGGTTAAAGCTCGTGTTAGGGCTTGGATTAGGTCTAATTTTGTTAGGGCTAGTGTTATAGTTATGGCTATTGTAAGAAATAGGGTTACAATTAGGGTTAGTTTAGGGTTAAGTTTAGGGCTAGGTGTAGTGTTAGGGTTAGGTTTATGGTTAGGGTGATGTTTAGAGATAGATTTAGTGTTTGTTTATAAGTCAGGGTCATGGTTAAGTTTAGTGTTAGGGTTAGGTTTCAAATTAGGGCTAGTTTTAGGACTGGTGTAGGGTTAGGTTTTGGTCTACAGTAAAGGTTAATGTTAGGAGTTTGGCTCGATTTTCTTTTAGGGCTAGGGCTAGGGTTAGGGCTAATTTTAGGATTAGTATTATGGTTAGAGCTAGTTTCAGGGTTAGGCTGAGGCATCAGTTTAGGATTAGTTTTAGAGATAGGTTTCTATCTAGATTTCGTGCTAAGGCTAAGGATTATGACTAGGGTAAGGGCTTGGGTTAGGGTCATGGTAAGGGATAGGGTTAGAAGAATGGATAGGTCTTGTTTGAGAATTATAGTTAGTCTTAATTCTAGGGTTAGGGTTAGAAATAGGGCTATATTAGGGCTAGGATTAGGGCTAGGTTTAATATTAGGTTTAGAGCTATAGTTAGGGTTATGATTAGGCTAGGGATAGGGATAGGGTTAGGGTAAGGGTTAGGGTTTAAGCTATGGGTAGGGCTGGGGGAGTGTTAGGTTTAGTGTTAGGTCTAGGTTAGGGTTAGGGTTATGGTTATGGTTATGGTTAGGGTTGGGGTTAGAACTAGGTTTCTCATTAGGTTTAGGGTTAGTTTTAGAGTGATGTATTGGATTAGATGTAAGATTAGGCTTAGGGTTAAGTTTAGGTTATGGTTAAATTTAGGTTCAGGGATAGGTTTAGTTTTGATTTATGTTAAGATTTAGTGTTAAATTTATGGCAAAGATTAGGTTTAGGGTTTTGTTGAGGGTTTAGTTTATGATTAGGGTTAGGGATAGGGTTAGGTTTAAGACTAGGGTTATTATTAGGGTTAGGGTTAGGGTTAGGGTAATGTTAGTTTTAGAGCTAGGGTTAGTACTAGGGTTAAAGTTAGGATTAGGACTAAGGTTAGGTTTATGTTTAGGAATAGGGTTAGGGTTATGTTTAGCCTAAGGTTTAGGCTTTGAGCTAGGGTTATGTTTAAGACGAGGGTTAGGGTTAGGGCTACATTTGGGATTATGGTTATGCTTAGGGTAGGTTTAGTCCTCGGATTAGGGCTAGGTTTTATGTTAGGTTTAGGCCCAGGGTTAAGGCTATGTTTAATGTAAGATCTAGGGCTCTGATTAGAGCTAGTTTTAGGGTTAGGGTTATGGCTATGTCTATTGTTAGGTTTACGTTTTGGTTTAGGTTCAGGTTTAGAGCTAGGTTTAGTGTTAGTGTAAAGGTCAGTGTTCAGGTTAGAGTTAGGTTTAGGATGAAAGCCAGAATTAGGGCTAGGGTTAGGTCTACGGATAGGGTTAGTGTTTTCTTAAGGTTAAGGATTATGTTAGGGGTAGGGCTCAGGTGTTTTTTTAGGTTTAGGTCTAGAGTTATTGTTATATTTAGAATTAGGTTTCGTCTAGTGCTAGTGTTAATGTTAGGTTTAAGTATAGTTTTACCAGTATGGGAAGTGTTTATTGTTAGGATCAGGTTTAGACTTAGGGTTAGTGTTAGTGTCAGAATAAGGGTCAAGGTTAGGGTTGGGTTTTGAGCTAGAATGAGGGCTAAGATAGGACTAGTAATAGAGTTAGGTTTTGAAGTATCCTAAGGATTCAGATTACGACTAGGGTAGTATTAGAGTGAGGGATTGGCTTGGCGAAAGAGATAGGGTTTAAGGTAGGCTTAGGGTTAGGTTTAGGTTTAGGGTTAGTTTTAGGGTTTGGGTTAGAGCTAAAAAATAGAGTTAGGTCTTGGATTTGGGCTAGGATTTGTGTTATCATTAGGGCTATGTCAAGAACTAATGATAAAGATTAATGAAAGAACTAGGTTTCTGCTTAGGGTTAGTTCTAGGGTTAGCCTTAGGGCAATGTTTAGAGCTAGGGTTAGTGTTAGGGGCCAAGTCAGTGTCAGGGTTATTTCTAGACTTAGGGTTAGGACGCATATTAGGGCTAGGTTTAGGACTAGGTGTAGCTTTAGGGTTTGGTTTAGGTTAAGGGTTAGAGTTATGGCTCAGTTTCGTTTTAGGTTTAGGGTAGATTTAGGGCTAGTTTTCCAATTAGCATTAGGGTTAGGGCTAGTGTTAGGGTGAGGTTTATACTTAATTTTAGTTTTAGATCCAGGTTTAAGCCTTGGGCGAAGTTTAGAGCTAAGTTTGGGGCTAGGGATATGGCTAGCCTTTGGGTTATGGTAAGGGATGGGTTTAGAAGTAGGGATAGAGGTAGGGTGAGAGTTAGATTTAGTCTTCGGGATAGGGATAGGGTTAGGTTTACTGTTAGAGCTAAATAAGGGCTAGGAATAGTGCTAGCGTTAGTGTTAGATTTCGGCCTAGGTTTAGGGCTAGGGTTAGGGTTAACATTAGGGTTAGGGTAAGATATGATGTTACAGCTATATTTAGTGCTAGGAAAAGGGATAAAATTAGGGTTAGGTCTAGGGTTAAAATTAGGGTTAGGATTAAGGCTAAGCTTAGAACTGAGATTAGGTCTAGGGATAGGGCTAATGCCAGGTCTATGGTTAAGGTTAGGCTAGGGTTTGGGATAGGGCTATGTCTCAGTTTTGTTTTAGAACTAAGCCTAGGGTTAGGGCTAGATTTATGATTAGTGATAGTGTTAGGACTAGTGGTAGGGTGAAGTTTAGGCTTAGATTTATTGTTATGATTAGATTTGGTTTAGGGCTATGGCTAGGATTAAGGCTAAGTGTTGGGCTATTGTTAGGGTTATTGTAATGGATAGGGTTAGAACTAGAAATAGGTCTAGGGAGAGAGTTCGAGTTAGTCTTTGGGCTAGGGTTAAGAATAGGTTTAGGGTTAGGGCTAAATTAGGGCTAGGATTAGCGCTAGGGTTAGTGTTAGGGTTAGGCCTATGGTTAGGGTTAATTTTAGTGTTAGGGTTAGAATTAGGTTTATGAGAAGGTATAGGGATATAGCTAGCTTTAGGACTATGGTGAGGGTTACAATTGGGGTTAGGAGTAAGGTTAGGGTTTGGGTTAGGATTCAGGATAGGTTTGCGGTTAAGCTGAGGGTTTGTGTTACGGTTACAGCTAGGATTAGGTCTTGGGCTAATGTTTTGTGTAGGTTTATGTTTAGTATTAGATTTAGTGTTAGGTAATGGCTATGTCTAGTATAATGGTTAGGTTTAGGGTAGGGGTCAGGTTTAGAGCTAGGTGTATTATTAGGGTCAGGGTCTGTGTAGGGTTTGGTTTAGGATAAGTTTTAAGGTTAAGTATTGAATTAGATTTAGGGTTAGGGTTACAGATATGGTAATCGATAGGATTAGGTTTATGGTTCTGGTTAGGTTTAGAGTAATTTATTGGGTTAGTGTTAGCGATAGGATTATCATTAGGCCTAGGGATAGAATTTGGGTTAGGCTTATCTTTAGGGTAATGGATAGGGTTAGAGCTAAGGTTAGGGCTAGGGTTACGGTTAGGATTAAGTTTAGGATAAGTGTAGGCATTTGACCTAGAGTTAGGGCTAGGGCGAGGGTTAGGCTTTGAGTCAGGTCTAGGGTTAGGTTTAGGTTTAGGGTTATGTTTAGACTAAGGATTAGAGTTTGAGCTAGGGTTAGGGCTAGGGTGAGAGTCAGCATTAGGGTTAGGTCTAAGGTTATGGTTAGGGTTATTATTAGGGCTAGGTTTAGGGCTGGGATAAGGGCTAGGTTTTCTGTGACGTTTAGGGCTCATATTAGTGCTATGGGTAAAGTAAGAGCTAGGGATATGGTTATAGCTAGTGTTAGGGTCAGGATTATGGATAAGTCTAGTGTTAGGGTTAGGTTTTGGTTTAGGTTAAGGTTTAGAGCTAGGGTTTCCATTATGTTAAAGGTCATTGTTGGGTTAGGGTTAGTATTATATTTAGGGCCACAATTAGGACTAGCATTTGGTCTAGTGATAGGTTTAGTCTTTATGTTAGGTTAAGGGTTATTGACAGGGCTAGTGCTAGGTTTTTGTTTAGGGCTAAGGCTAGATTTATGACTATATTTAGGATTAAGTTTGGTCTAGTGCTAGTGTTACTGTTAAGTTTAGGTATAGGTTTACTGGTAGTGGTAGAGTTAGGGTCTGGTTTAGGGTTAGTGTCAGGTCATAAATAACAGGTTATAAATAACAGTAGGGTTAGTGTTAGGGTCAGAATAAGAGTTAGGATTTGGGTTAGGGCTAGAGCAAAAATAAGGCCTAGTGTTAGGACTAGTAATAGAGTTAGGGTTTGGGATAGGCTAAGGATTAGTGTTACGACTAGGGTAGAATTAGGGTGAGGGTTTGGCTTAGGGTAAGTTATAGGATTAGCCATAGGGTTAGGATTAGGGATAGGGTTAGGGATAGGATTAGGGTTAGGGTTAGTCTTAGAGTTAAACCTAGGGTTAGGGCTCGGATTAGCGCTAAGATATGTGTTAGCATTAGGGCTATGGCTAATGAAAGAACTTGTTTTCTGATTAGGCTACTTCTTGGTTTAGCATTAAGACAATGTTAGAGCTAGGGTTAGTTTTAGGATCTGAGTCAGGATAAGGGTTACTTCTAGGGTTAGGTTTACCACTCAAATTATGGCAAGATTTAGGGCTAGGTTTAGGGTTATTGTTTGGTTTTGGTTAAGTGTTAGGGTTAGTTTTATGGCTCAGTTTTGTTTTAGGGCTAGGTTAGGGTTAGGGCTAGTTTTCCAATTAGCATTGCTGTTAGAGCTAGTGTTAGGGTCAGATTTAGGCTTACGGTTACGGTTTGATCCAGGTTTAGGGGTAGGGCAAACATTAGGGCTAAGGTTGGGGCTAGGATAGGGCTAGGTTTGGGGTAATGGTAAGGGATAGGTTTAGAACTAGGGATAAGGCTAGGGCGAGAGTTAGAGTTAGTCTTAGGGATAGGGATAGGGTTAGGTTTAGTGTTAGGCCTAAATTAGGGCTAGGATTAGTGCTAGGGTTAGTGTTTTGTTTAGGGCAATGTTTAGGGTTAGGGATACGGTTAGTGTTAGTGTTATGGTAAGGTATGGTGTTACAGGTATGTTTAGTGCTAGGACAAGGGATAAAATTAGGGATAGGGCTGGGTTAAGATCAGGGTAAGGATTAAGGCTGGGCTTAGAACTTGGATTAGGTCTAGGGATAGGGCAAATATCACATCTAAGGTTAAGGTTAGGTTTGGTTAGGGATAGGGCTATGGCTCAGTTTTGTTTTAGAACTTGGCCTAGGGTTAGAGCTAGTTTTATGATTAGGGATAGTGTTAGGGCTAATGGTAGGGTGAAGTTTAGGCTTAGATTTATTGTTATGGTTAGATCTAGGTTTAGGGCTATGGCTAGGGTTAGGGTTAGGGTTAGATTAGGGTTAGGGTTAGGGTTTGTGTTAGGTTTAGATTTATGGTTAGGGTTAAGTTAGGGTTAGTGTTATGGTTAGGCATAGGTTTAACATTAGTTTTTGGTAAGGTTTATTGTTAGATTTAGGGTTAGTTTTAGTGTTAGGTTTAGGGTAAGGTTTAGTGTTAGGGTTAGTGTTATGGTTAGGTTTAGGTTTAGGATTAGGATTCATGTTAGAGTTAGGGTTAGGGTTAGGTTTAGTGTTAGGGTTAGGGTTAATGATAGGGTTAGGGTTGGGGTTAGGGTTAGGGTTACGTTTAGTGTTAGGTTTAGGTTTAGGGTTAGGGATAGGTTAGAGTTAGTGTTAGGGTTAGGGTTAGGTTTAAAATTAGAGTTTGGCTTAGGGTTATATTTAGGTTTAAGTTTAGTGTTAGGTTTAGGGTAAAACTTAGTGTTTGGTTTTTGGTTAGGGTGAGGGTTAGGTTTAGGGTTATTGTTAGGATTAGAGTTAGGGTTAGCCTTAGGTTTACTGTTAGGGTTAGGGTTAAGTTTTGGGTTAGGTTTAGTGTTAGGGTTACTGTTACGGTTAGGTTTAGGTTCAGGATTTGGTTTCGTGTTTGTGTTAGGGTTATGGTTAGTGTTATGTTTATTTTTAGGGTTAGGGTTAATGATAGAGTTAGGTTTGGGTTTAGGATTAGGGTTCATGTTAGGGTTACGTTTAGGGTTAGTGTTAGGGTTAGGATAAGGGTTAGATTTCCTTACAGGCTAAGGTTAGTATTAGGGTTAATGCTATGGTTAGATTTACTTTAGAATTAGTGTTAGGTTAAGGGTTGGGGTTAGTGATAAGATTAGGTTTAGGATTAAAGTTAGTGTAAGGTTAGTTTTAGCATTAGGGTTAGGGTTAGGTTAATGTTAGGGTTATGGTAAGGGTTAGGGTTTGTGTTATGGTTAGGGTTAGGGTTAGTGGTAGGGTTAGTGTTAAAGTTGTATTTAGGGTTAGGGTTAGGGTAAGGTTTACAGTTAGGCTTAGGGTTATGGTTAAAATTAGTGTTAGTGTAAAATTATGGTTAGGGTTAGGGCTAGGATTAGGGGTAGGGTTAGTGTTTGGTTTAGGGTTAGGGTTTGTGTTAGGGTTACTGTTAGGTTTATGTTTAGGTTTTCGGTTACATTTAGGATTCGGTTTAGGGTTAAGTTTAGGTTTAGTGTAGGTTAACGTTAGGGTTAAGATTAGTGTTGTGGTCAGGGTTAGGTTTAGAGTTATTTTAATTGTTAGGGTTAGGGTTAGGGTTAGCGTTAGGGTTAGGATTAGGGTTAGTGTTTGGTTTAGGTTTTAGTTTAGCTTTTGGGTTTGGGTTAGGGTTAGAGTTAGGGTTAGGGTTAGGTCAAGAATTAGCATTAGGGTTATAGTTAGTATTAGGTTTAGAATTAGGGTTAGGATTAGGGTTAGGTTTAGGTTTAGGGTTAGGGTTAGGATTAGGGTTTGGATTATGGTTAGGTTTAGGGTTAGGGTTAGGTTTAGTGTTAGTTTTAGGGTAAATTTTAGGTTTGGAGTTAGGGGTTGGGTGAGGGTTAGGCATAATGGTATGGTTAGGTTTAGGATTCATGTTAGGGTTAGGGTTAGGGTTAGTGTTAGGGTTATCATAAGCGTTAGGGTTAGGTAAGCATTAGAATTAGGGTTAGGTTAGGGTTAGGGTTATGATTTGGTTTAGGCTTTTTGTTAGGTTTAGAATTAGGATTAGGGTTAGTGTTACGGTTAGGGATAGGATTAGGGTTAATGTTATGATTAAGTTTTGTGCTAGGGTTATGGAAAAGGTTATGATTAGGGTTACGGTTACGGTCCCTCTTAAGGTTCAGGTTAGTGTTAGGGATACTTTTAGGTTAGGGTTATTATTAGGGTTAAGGATAGGGCTAGGTTAGCGTTAGGATTAGGTTTCGGGTTCCTGTTTTGTTTAGTGTTAGGGTTAGTGTTAGGTTTAGTGTTAGGGTTAGTGTTAGGATAATGGTTATGGTTAGGATAAGAGTGAGGGTTAGATTTAGGGTTATGGTTAGAGTTATTGTTAGGGTTAGCATTAGGTTTAGGGTTAGTGTTAGAGTTTGGGTTAGGTTTAGGGTTACTCTTTGTGTTAGGGTTAGGGTTAAGGTTGATTAAGTGTGACGGTTAGGGTAAGATTAGGGTAAGGTTAAAGGGTTGTGTTAGGGTTTGTGTTAGAGTTAGAATTAGACATAGTGTTAGTTTTAGGGTTAGGGTTAGTGTTAGTTTTATAGTGAAAAGTAAGTGTTAGTGTTAGGATTAGGGTTTGGGTTACAGTTGGGTTTAGTGGAATTGTTAGTTTTATGGTTTGTGTTAGTTTATTGTTAGGGTTAGTGTCAGGGTTACTTTTAGGTTTAGGATTAGGGTTAGGATTAGTTAATGGATAGCATTAGGGTTAGGTTCAGGGTTAGGGTTAGGTTTAAGGTTAAGGTTAGTGTTAGGGTTAGTGTATGTTCAGTGTTAGGGTTAGGGTTAGGGAAATGTTTAGTATTAGGTTTAGGGTTAGTGTTAGGTTTAGGTTTAGGGTTAGGGTTAGTGTTAGGGTTAAATTAGGGTTACTCTTAGGGTTAGTGTTAGGTTTATGGTTTGTGTTAAGGTTAGGTTTAGGGTTAGGGTTACTGTTAGGGTTAGAGTTGGTGTTTGGGTTACCTTTAGGGTAAGGGTTAGCGTTAGGTTTAGTGTTAGGTTTAAGATTAGAGTTTGGGTTAGGGTTAGTGTTAGTGTAAGGTTTAGGGTTAGAATTAGGGTTAGGTTTAGAGTTACGTGTAGGGTTAGGATTAGTGTTAGGGTTAGTGTTAAGGTTGGGATAATGGTTTGTGTTAGGGTTAGGTTTACGTTTAGGGTTATGGTTAGAAATAGGCTTAGAGTAAGGGTTAAAATTAGGCTTAGTGTTATTATTATGGTTAGTGCTAGGTAGAGGGTTATGGTTAGCCTTAGTGTAAGTTATAGGGTTACGGTTGGGGTTACGGTTAGTGTTAGGGTTAGTGTTAGGTTTAGTATTATTGTTAGGTTTATGATTAGGTTTAGGTAAGTGTTAGAGTTAGGGATAAGGTTTTTGTTAGAGTTATGGTTATAGACAGGTTTTGTTTTAGGGTTAGGGTTAGCGATTTGGTTAGGATTAGTGTTAGAGTTAGGGTTAGGTTTAGGTTTAGGGTTAGTTTTAGGGTTACGGGTAGAATTAGGGTTAGTGTTAGGTTTAGTGTTAGCGTTATGGTTAGGTTAGGGTTAGGTTTAAGATTAGGTTTAGTTTTTGGGTTAGGGTTAGTGTTAGGAATAAAATTACTGTTAGGATTAAGGTTAGGGTTAGGGTTAGGTTAGGATTAGGTTTGCAGGAACGGTTCATTTTTGGGTTAGGTTTAGTTTTACTGTTAGGTTTTGGTTTAGGGTTAGGATTAGGGTTAGAGGTAGTGTTAGGGTTATGGTTTGGTTTAGCATTAGTGTTTGGGTTAGGGTTATACTTAATTTTAGGTTTAGTGTTAGGGTTAAGGTTAGGGTTAGTTTTTGGTTTAGGGTTAGCATTAGGGTTAGGGTGAGGGCTATTGTTAGTTTATGGTTGGGTTTAGGGTTAGCCTTAGGATTAGTTTTAGAGTTAGAGTTAGGGTAAGAGTTAGGGTTAGTGTTAGGTTTAGTGTTATGTTAGGTTTAGGATTAGAGTTCGTGTTAGAGTTAGGGTTATTGTTCATGTTAGTGTTAGGTATAGTGTTTGAATTAGGTTAATGATAGGATTAGGGTTGGGTTTAGGGTTAGGTTTAGTGTTAGGGTTGGTGTTACAATTACGATTAGGGTACGTGATAGGGTTAGGGTTCGTGTTAGTCTTAGGGTNGTTAATGATAGGGTTAGGGTTGGGGTTAGGGTTAGGGTTAGTGTTAGGTTTAGGTTTAACATTAGATTTAGGTTAGGGTTAGTGTTAGGGTTAGGGGTAGTTTTAAATTAGTGTTTGGCTTACGGTTATATTTAGGTTTAAGTTTTGTGTTAAGGTTAGGTTTACAGTTAGGGTTACGGTGAGGACTAGGGTTAGAGTTAGGCTTAAAATTAGGCTTAGTGTTAGTATTATGGTTAGTGTTAGGTAGAGGGTTATGGTTATCCTTAGTGTAAGTTATAGGTTTACGGTTGGGGTTACGGTTAGTGTTAGTGTTAGTTTTAGTATTAGCATTAGGTTTGTGGTTAGGTTTAGGTAAGGGTTAGGGTAAGGGTTAAGGTTTTTTTAGAGTTATGGTTATGGTCAGGTTTTGTGTTAGGGTTAGTGTTAGCGTTACGATTAGGATTAGTGTTAGAGTTAGGTTTAGGTTTGTGTTTAAGTTTTGTTTTAGGTTTACAGGTAGAATTAGGGTTAGTGTTAAGTTTTGTGTTAGTGTTAGGTTTAGGTTAGGGTTAGGGTTAAGATTAGGGTTAGTTTTGGGGTTAGGGTTAGTGTTAGGAATAAAATTAGTGTTAGGGTTAAGTTAGGGTTAGGGCTAGGTTAGGATTAGGGTTATGGGAACAGTTCATTTTAGGGTTAGGGTTAGGGTTAATTTTTGGTTTAGGGTTAGGTTTAGGATGAGGGTTATTGTTAGGTTTAAGGTTAGGTTTAGGGTTTACCCTTAGGATTAGTTTTTGGGTTAGAGTTAGGGTAAGGGTTAAGGTTAGTATTAGGGTTAATATTAGGTTTAGGATTAGAGTTCCTGTTAGAGTTAGGGTTAGGGTTCAGGTTAGTGTTAAGTATAGTATTAGGGTTAGGGTTAATGATAGGGTTAGGGTTAATGATAGGGTTAGGGTTAGTGTTAGGGTTGGTGTTACAATTACGGTTTGGGTACGTAATAGGATTTGTGTTAATGTTATTTTTAGGGTTAGAATACGTATTAGTGTTAGTGATTGGGTTAGGGTTAGAGCTAGGGTAAATGTTATGATTAGGGTTAGGTTTAGAGTAGGTTTAGTGTTAGTGTTAGGGTTAGGGTTAGTGATAGGTTTAGGTTTAGGGTTAGGAATAGTGTTAGGTTAGGGTTAGGTTTACGATTAGGTTAAGGTTAGAGTTATGGTTAGAGTTAGGGTTTGTGTTACGGTGAGGGTTAGGGTCAGGTTTAGAGTTATTATTAGGGTTAAATTTAGTGTTAGGTTTAGGTTTAGGGTTAGGGTTAAGTTAAGGTTTAGGGTTGGTTTGTGTTATGGTTAGAATTAGTGTTATTGTAAAATTAGGGTTAGGGTTAGCATTAGTTGTATGGTTAGGGCTAGGGTTTTTTTTTAGGGTTATGGTTAGGGTTATGTTTAGTGTTACGGTTCCAGTTAGGATTAGGGTTAGGGTTAGGCTTTGATTAGGGTAGGTTAGGGTTAGGTTAAGTGTTAAGATTAGTGATAGGGTTAGGGTTAGTTTTGTCTTAGGGTTAGGGTTAGGGAGAGTGTTAGGTTTAGGTTTAGTGTTTGGATATGGTTATGGTTTGTTTTAGTGTTAGGTTTTGGTTTAGTGTTAGTGTTAGTGTTTGGGTTGGGTTATACTTAGGTTTAGGCTTAGTCTTAGTGTTAGTGTTAGGATTAGTGTTAAGGTTAAAGTTAGGGTTAGGGTTCGGATTACTGTTAGCATTGGAGATAAGGTTAGTTTTAGGGTTAGTGTTAGGTTTAGTGATACTCGATCGGTGAGGTTTAGGCTTTGTGGTATGTTTAGGATTGTGGTTCATGTTAGGTTATGGTTATGGTTAGTATTAGGTTTATGTTAGGTTTAGGATTAGGGTTATGGTTAGGTAAAGGTTAGTATTAGGGTTAGCTTAAAGTTAGTGTTATTGTTTGGGTTAGGGTTAGTGTTTGGGTTACTGTTAGGGTTTGTGTTAGGGTTACTGTTAGGTTAGGTTTAGGGTTACAATTACAGTTAGGATTCAGTTTAGGGTTAAGTTTAGGTTTAGGGTAGGTTGGGGTTAGGGTTAAGATTAGTGTTAGGGTCAAGGGTAGGTTTAGAGTTATTGTAATTTTTGGGGTTAGGTTAGGGTTAGGGTTAGGTTTAGGGTTCATATTATGTTTAGGTTTTAGTTTAGGGTTTGGATTAGGTTTAGGGTTAGAGTTAGGGTTACTGTTAGGTCCAGAATTAGCATTAGGGTTATGGTTAGTATTAAGTTTAGGATTAGGATTAGGATTAGGGTTAGGTTTAGGTTTAGGTTTAGGTTTAGGGATAGGGTTAGGATTATGTTTAGGATTAGGGTTAGGGTTAGTGTTTTGGTTAGGTTTTCCGTTAGGGTTAGGTTTAGCGTTAGTTTTAGGGTAAGTTTTAGGTTTGGAGTTAGGGTTTGCGTGAGGCTTAGGCATAGTGGTATGGTTAGGTTTAGGGTTTGTGTTAGGGTTAGGGTTAGGGTTAGTGTTAGGGTTAGGATTAGGATTAGGTTTAGTTAAGCATTAGAGTTACAGTTAGGTTAGCGTTAGGATTATGATTTGATTTAGGCTTTGTGTTAGGTTTAGGATTATGGTTAAGGTTAGTGTTAAGGTTAGGGTTAGTGTTAGTGTCAGGATTAGGTTTTGTGCTAGGGTTATGGTAAAAGTTATGGTGAGGGTTACAGTTACGGTTACTGTTAGTTTTCAGTTTAGTGTTAGGGAGAGCTTTAGGTTAGGGTTAGTGTTAGGGTTAAGGATAGGAATAGGTTAGGTTTAGGATTAGTTTTAGGTATCCTGTTAGATTAGTGTTAGTGTTAGTGTTATGTTTAGGGTTAGGGTTAGTGTTAGGATAAGGGTTAGGGTTAGGGTAAGAGTGAGGGTTAGGTTTAATGTTACGGTTATAGTTAGTGTTAGAGATAGTTTTAGGTTTAGGGTTAGTGTTAGAGTTTGGTTTAGGGTTAGGGTTACTGTTTGTGTTAGGGTTAGGGTTAAGGTTGAGTAAGGGTGAGGGTTACGGTTAGATTAGTGTAAGGGTTATGGTTTGTGTTAGGGTTTGTGTTAGAGTTAGAATTAGACATAGTGTTAGTTTTAGGGTCAGGGTTAGGGTTAGTTTTAGAGTTAAAATTTAGGGTTAGTGTTAGGGTTAGGATTAGGTTTTGGGTTAAGGTTGGGCTTAGTGTAATTGTTAGTGTTATAGTTCATGTTAGTTTATGGGTATGTTTAGTGTCAGGGATATTGTTAGGTTTAGGATTAGGGTTAGGATTAGGTAATGGGTAGCATTAGGGTTAGGGTCAGTGTTAGGATTAGGTTTAAGGTTAGGGTTAGGGTTAGGGTTAGTGTATGGTTAGGGATAGGGTTAGGGTTAGGGTAAAGTTTAGTACTATGTTTAGTATTAGGTTTAGGGTTAGTGTTATGTTTAGGGTTAGGTTTAGGTGTTAAGGTTAAAGTTTAGGGTTACTGTTAGCCTTAGTGTTAGGGTTACAGTTTGTGTTATGGTTAGGTTTAGGGTTAGGGTTACTGTTACGGTTAGGGTTGGTGTTTGGGTTAGTTTCAGGGTAAGGGTTAGTGTTAGGTTTAGTGTTAGGTTTAAGGTTAGAGTTTGGGTTATGGCTTGGGTTAGTGGTAGGATTAGGGTTAGGGTTCGTGTTAGGGCTAAATTTAGGTTTAGTGTTAGTGGGGGTGTTAGTGATAGGGTTAGTGTTAGTATTAGGGTTAGGGGTAGGATTAGGGTTAGGTGGTAAGTTTAGTGAGAGTTTTAGGATTAGAATTAGTGTTGGAGTTAGGGTTAGGTTAGGGTTAGTGTTCCAGTTTGGGTTATGGTTAGGTTTAGTTTTAGAGTTACGTTAAGTGTAGGGTTACATTTATTATTATTAAGAATTAGGGTTAGAGTTAGATTTCTGGTTAAGGTTAGGATTAGTTTTAGAGTTAGGGTTAGGTTTTAGGTTAGGGTAGTGTTAGGTTTAGAGTTAGGCATTGTGTTAGAGTTAGGGTTAGGGTTAGAATTTGTCTTAGGGTTAGGGTTAGCATTACAGTTAGGGTTGGTGTTATGAGTAGAATTAAGATTAGTGTTAGGTTCATGATTAGGTTATGTGTTAAGTTTATGGATAGGCTTATTGTTAGGGTTACGGTTAAGGTTAGTGTTAGGGTTCAGGTTAGTGTTTAGGATAGGTTTAGGTTAGGATTAGTGTTAGGTGGGTCTAGGTTTAGGTTAGAGTTTGGGATTGGGTTAGGATTTGTGTTATTGTTATGTTTAGGGGTAGTGTAAAGTTTAGGTTTAGGGTTAGTATTAGGGTTTGTGTTAGGCTTAGATTTAGATTTAGGGTTTGGGTTAGTGTTAGGTTTAGGGTTAGTGTTAGTGTGAGGCTTAGGGTTAAAGTTAGTGTTAGGGTTAGGTTTAGGGTTATGGTTAGGTTAATGTTTAGGGTTAGGTTTAGTTTTAGGTTAAGTGTTAGGGTTAGTGTTAGCATTACACTTAAAGTTAGTGTTAGGCTTAGGTTAGGTTTAGGGTTAGAGTTAGGGTTAGTGAAAAGTTTAGTGTTTGGGTTAGAGTGAGGTTAATTTAGGTTAGGGTTTGTGTGAGGGTTAGGGTTAGTGCTTGGTTTAGGGTTAGGGTAAGGGTTAGGTAAGGATGAGGGTTAGGTTTAGATAAAGGTCAGTGTTATGGATTGGGTTAGGTTTTTCTTTGGGTTAGGATTAGGTTTAGGGTTAGAATTAGAGTTAGTGTTAGGATTAGGTCTAGGGTTAGGTTTAGTGTTAGGGTTAGGATTATATTTAGGGTTAGGGTTCAGGTTAGTGTTAGGGTTAGTGTTTGTTTTAGGCTTAAGGGTTAGTGTTAGGTTTAGGTTTTGTGTTAGGGTTAGGGTTAGGTTTAGTGTTAGGGCTAGGGTTAGGGTTAGGTTAAGATTAGTGTTTGAGTTAGGGTTAGTGTTGGGTTTAGGGTTAATGTTAGGGTTAGGGTTAGGGTGAGGTTTAGTTAGTTTAGTGGTAGTGTTTGAGTTAGTCTTAGGGTTAGAGTCATGTTTAGGGGTAGTGTTTGTGTTAAGGTTAGGGTTATGATTAGGATTATTATTAGGGTTAGAGTTAGGGTTTGTTAGCGGCTTAAGCTTAGTGGTATAGTTAGGGTTAGGGTTCGTGTTAGGGGTAGGGTTAGTGTTAATGTTAGTGTTAGTATTCTGGTCGAATTAGGGTTAGTGTTAGCTAAAGTTATCATCACGGTTAGGATAAGGTTAGGGTATGGATTGGGTTATGGTTTGTGTTAGGTTTAGTTTTAGGGTTAGGGTTAGATTTAAGGTTAGGATTAGGGTTAGGTGTTAGTGTTAGGGTTAGTTTTAGGCTTAGCGTTAACGTTTGTGTTATGGTTAGGGTTTGTATTAGAGTTAGGGATACAGTTCGGATTAGGTTTAGGGTTGGGGTTAGGGTTAATGCTAGTGTTAGCTTAGGGTTAGGGATAGGGTTAAGGTTAAACTTCGGGTTAAGGTTAGTGTTAGGGTTAGGGTTAGAGTTACGGTTATTGTTAGGTTTAGGGCATAGATTCAGGGTTAGCATTACTGTGTTTGTTAGAATTAGGGATAGGTTTAGAGTTAGCATTAGTGTAAGTTTTAGTGTTAGATTTAGGGTAAGGGTTAGGGTTAGGTTTAAGATTCGTGTTAGGGTTAGGGGTAGGGATAGAGTATGTGTTATGGTTATGGTTAGAGTTATGGTTACAATTAGTGCAAGGGTTAGGGTTAGGGTTAGGTTTAGTTTTTCGGTTAGGGTTAGTGTTAGGGTTAGTGTTTGGGTTCAGTTAGGGTTAAGTTTAGTTTTTTGGTTAGGGTTAGTTTTTAAGGTTACGTATGGATGAGTGTCAGGGTTAGATTAGGGTCCGGGTTATTGTTTGGGTTAGGGTTTGTATTAGGTTTAGAGTTAGTGTTAGTGTTAGGGTTAGGATTAGGGTTAGTCTTAGTGTTAAGGTTAGGGTTTGGGTGAGGGTTGGGCTTAATGTAATGTTTAGGGTTAGGGTTTGTGTTAGTGTTAAAATTAGAGTTAGTGTTAGGGCAATTGTTAGGGTTAGGATTAGGGTTAGGATTAGGTAAGGATTAGCATTATGGTTAAGTTACAGTTAGGGTTATGTTTTGGGTTAGTGTTTGTGTTTGGGTTATTTTAGGGTTAGGGTTAGGGTTATGTTTAAGGTAAATGTTAAGGTTAGGGTTAGTGTTAGTATTAGGTTTAGGGTTAGTGTTGGGGTTCAGGTTAAGGTTAGGGTTCATGATAGGGTTACGGTTAGGTTTAGGATTAGGGTTCATGCTAGGGTTTGGTTTTTTAGTTTTAGTGATAGTTTTAGGTTTATGGTTAGGGTTAGTGTTATGGATAGGATTAGGATTAGTGTTTTAGTTAGGGTTACAGGTAGGTTTAGGGTTAGTGTTAGTGTTAGGGTTAGGGTTGGGTGAGGCTTAGGGTTAGTATTAGCATTCTGGTTAGTGGTAGGTTTAAGTTTAGGGTTGTACTTAGGGTTACATTAGGTTTACATTTAGGGTTAGGGATAGTTTTAGGGTTCAATTTAGGGTTAGGGTTAGGGATACTTTTAGGGTTAAGATTAGGTTTATGGTTTGTGTTACGGTTAGGAGAAGTGTTAGGGTTAGTGTTGTGCTTTAGGTTAGTGTTAGGTTTAGGGTTAGGGTTAAGTATAAATTTATGGTTAGGGTTAGAGTTAGTTTTAGGGTTATGATTAGCTTAGTGTTTGTGTAAGGATTAGGGTTAGGGTTAGGATTACGGTTAGGATTAGCGTTACGGTTGGTATTACGGTTAGTATTAGGGTTATGGTTATGGTTATGGTTAGGGTTAGTGTTATGGTTAGGCATATGGTTCGGTTTAGGGTTAGGGTTAGGTTTCGGATTAGTGTTAGTGTTAGGGTTATGGTTAGGTTTAGGATTTTGGTAGTTTTAGGGTTAGGGTGTGTGGAGGTTGAAGGTTAGGGTTAGGTTAGTGATAGGGTTAGGGTTAGGCTTCGTTTTAGGTTTTGTGTTAGTGTTACAGTTAGGGTTAGTGTTAGGTTTAGGGTTGGGATTCGGTTTAGGGTTACTGTTAGGTTTAGTGTTAGGGTTAGGATTTGTTTCAGTAATACCGTTAGGGTTAGGGTTAATGTTGGGTTTATGGATAGGGTTCATGTTAGGGTTAGGGTTAGTGTTAGGGTTAGGTTTTGTGTTAAAGTTATTGTTAGTGATATGTTTAAAATTAGGTTTAGGTATAGTGTTAAAGTTAGGGATAGGATTGGTTTAGATTTAGGGTTAGGGTTAGAGTTACATTTAGTGTTATAGTTAGGGTTAGATTTAGGGTTAGGCTTAGTGTTAGGGTTACGATTAGTTTTAGCTTTTCTTTTATGGTTAGAGTTAGTTTTAGGGTTAGGGTTAGGTAAGGGATAAGGTTAGGGTTGGGTTAGGTTTAGGGTTATGGTTTGGGTTAGGGTTTGTGTAAGTGTTAGTATTAGGGTTAGGGTTAGATTTAGGTGTAGGGTTATGGTTAGATTTAGGGTTAGTGTTAGGATTATTGTTAGGATTATGTTCAGAATTAGTGTTAGGGTTAGCATTTGGGTTAGGGTTAGGTTGAGGTTAAGGGTAAGTTTTAGGGTTAGTGTTAGGGTTAGTTTTAGGTTTAGGGTTAGAGTTAGGATTAGTGCTTGGTTTATGGTTAGTGTTACGTTTAAGGTTAGGTTTAGTGTTAAGGTTTGGTTTAGGATTAGGCATAGTGTTAGTGTTAGTGTTAGGTTAGGGTTAGTTTTAGGCTTAGTGTTATGGTTTGGGTTATGGTTAGGGTTAGTATTAGAGTTAGGGTTACAGTTCGGATTAGGGTTAGGGTTAGGGTTAGAGTTAATGCTAGTGTTAGCTTAGGATTAGTGTTAGGGTTAGGATTAGGGTTAGATTTAGAGTTGTGGTAACGGTTAGGTTTAGGGTTAGTGTTAGGGTTAGGGTTATGTTTAGGGTTAGTGATAGGGTTAGTGTTAGGGTTAGTTTTAGTGTTAGGTTTAGGGTTAGGTTTCATATTAGTTTTAGGGTTAGGGTGCTTTTTAGGGTTAGGGTTAGGGTTAGGTTTAGAGTTAGGTTTAGTTTTAGTGTTTCGGTTAGTGTTATGGATAGTGTTAGGGTTAGGGATAGGTTTAGGGTTAGTGTTAGGCTTTGGTTTAGGGTTAGTATTAGGGTTAGGGTAAGAAATAGGGTTAGTGTTAGGATAAGGATTAGGGTTAAATTTAGTGTTAAGTTTACGTTTAGTTTAAGGTTAGGGTTAGTGTACTGTTAGGTTATGATTAAGGTTAGGGTTAGTTTTAGTGATAGGGTAAGGGTTGGGTTTGGTGATACGTTTAGGGTTATGTTTAGGGTCAATGTTAGTGATAGGGTTAGGGTTGGGCTCACGGTTAGTGTTCTGTTAGGCTTAGGGTTAGTGTTAGAGTTAGTGTCAGTGTTAGGGATAGGGTTAGGTTTAGGGTAAGTGTTAGGGTTAGGGTTACTGTTATGGATAGAGTTAGAGTTAGTATTAGGGTAAGGTTTAGGATTAGTGTTAGAGCTAGGGATAAGGATAGGGTTAGGGTTAGTTTTAGGGTTAGTGTTAGGGTTTGTGTTAGGGTAAGTGTTAGGGTTAGGGTTAGTGTTATGCATACAGTTAGGATTCAGGTTATAGTTAGATTTAGGGTTTGGTTTCGTTTTGGGTTAGGGCAAGGGTTAAGGTTTGTGTTAGGGTTAGATTTAGTGTTATGATTAGGGTTAAGTTTATTGTTAGGGTTATCATTAGATTTAGGTTAAGGTTAGTTTTAGGGTTAGTGTTAGGTTTAGGGTTAGGGTAAGGTTTAGGTTTGGTTCAGGGTTAGGGTTAGGTTAGGTTTAGGGTTATGGTGAGCTTTACTGTTTGTGTCAGTGTTGGGTTAGTGTTAGGTTTAGGGTTACAGTTATGGTCAGTATTAGTATTAGGCTTTGGGTTCGGTTTATGTAGGGTAGTGTTAGGATTAGGGTTAGGTTTTGTGTTTTGCTTGGGGATAGGTTTAGGGTTATGGTTAGGATTAGGGTTAGCGTTAGTGTTAGGGTTAGGTTTAGGGTTAGGGTTATGGATAGTGATAATGTTAGGAATAGGTTTAGGGTTAGGGTTAGTGTTAGTGTTAGGGTTTGGGTTAGGTTTATTGTTAGGGTTGGCATTAAGTTTTTGGTTAGTGTTATGGTTAGGTTTAGGGTTAAGTTCACTTTTAGGGTTAGTGTTAGGGTTAGAGTTTGTGTTAAAGTTACGTTTAGGGTTGGGTTTATGTTTCATGTTAGGGATATGTTTAGGGTTAGTTTTATATTTAGGTTTAGGATTAGGGATGGATTAATGTTTGGGTTAGGTTTAGTGTTAGGTTTAGTGTTAGTGTTAGGGTTACGGTAGGTTTAAGGTGAGTTTCAGGGTTAGTATTAGCTTTCGAGTTAGTGATAGGTTTAGTGTTAGTTTTAGGGTTATGTTTAGATTTAGGGTTAGGTTTAGATTTAGGGTTAGGCTTAGTGTTAGGGTTAAAGTTATGGTTAGAGTTTGGGTTAGTGTAAATTTAAGATTAGGGTTAGGGTTTGTGTAAGGATTAGTGTTAGGATTAGGGTTACATTTGGGATTTGGGTTAATATTGGTGTTTGGGATAGTATTAGGTTAATAGTTTTAATTAGACTTAGGTTTAGCATTAGAGTAAGGGTTAGAATTTGGATTAGGTTTAGGTATAGTGGTAGGGTTAGGTTTAGGCTTTGTTTTAGGGTTAGGTTTAGGTTTAGCATTAAGTTTAGTGTTAGGGTTAGTGTTAGTGTTAGGGTTAGGGTTAGATTTAGGGTTAGTGATAGGTTTAGTGTTAGGGTTAGTGTTAGTGTTAGGGTAAGGGTTAGGGTTAGGGTTTTGGTTAGGCTCATGTTTAGTTTTAGAATTAGGTTTAGGGTTAGTGTTAGGGATAGGGTTAGGGTTTTGGTTAGGCTTATGTTTAGTTTTTGAGTTAGGTTTAGGGTTCAGGTTAGGGGTAGTGGTAGAGTTAGGGTTATGGTTTGTGTTAGTTGATGATTTAGGGTTAGTGTTTTGGTTAAGATTAGGGTTATCTTAGTGTTAGGGTTAGGGTTTGGGTTAGTGTTATGGTTCAGGTTAGGGTTACAATTAACTTTAGTGTAGAGTTAGAGTAGGGTTAGGATTAGAATTATTGTTAGGTTTAGGGTTAGGGTTAGGATTACAGTTAGTGATAGAGTTAGAATTGGGATTAGGGTTAGAGTTAGCGTTAGGATTAGTGTTAGTGTTAGTGTTAGGGATAGGGTAAGGTTTAGGTTTAGTGATAGTCTTAATGTTAGGTACAGGTTTAGGGTTAGGGTTAGTCTTATGGCTAGGGTTAGGTTTTGGTTTAGGGTTAGTGAAAGGATTAGGGTTAGGGTTAGGTTGAGTCTTAGGGTTAGTGTTAATATTAGGGTTAGGGTTAGATTTAGTTTTAGGGTTAGGGTTAGGTTAATGGTTAGTGTTAGGGTTAGGGTTAGGATTAGGTTTCATGTTAGCATTACGGTTAGTGTAAAGGTTAGAGTTCTTGTTAGGGATATGTTTATGGTAAGTGTTAGGTTTAGGGTTAGGGTTAGGGTTAGGGTTAGTCTTACTGTTAGGAGTAGGCTTAAGTTTAATATTTGGGTTAGGGTTAGTGTTAGGTTTAGTGTTAGTTTCAGGGTTACGGTTACTGATAGGGTGAGGTTTAGGGTTAGTATTACCATTCAGATTGGGGTTAGGTTGAGGTTTAGGATTAGGGTTAGAGTTAGGGTTAGTGTTAGGTTTATGGTTAGGGTTGAGTTTAGGGTTAGGGTTAAAGTAAGGCTTAAGTTTAGGGTTAGTTTTAGGGGTAATAGTAGGGTTAGGTTTGGTGTAAGGGTTAGGGTTAGGGTTACAGTTTGAGTTAGGGTTAGGGTTGGTGTTTGGGTTAGTATTAGGTTAATGGTTAGGGTTAGGTTAGGTTAGTGTTAGGGTGAAGGTTAGAATTTGACTTAGGTTTAGGTTTGTTGGTAGGGTTAGGTTTAGAGTTCGTGTGAAGTTTATGTTTTTGTTTAGGTTAGTGTTAGTGTTAGGGTTAGTGTTACTGTTAGGGTTAGGGATAGTTTTAAGGTTAGGGATAGTTTTAGGGTTAGGGTTAGGTTAGGGTTAGTAATAGGTTTAATGTTGCAGTTATGGTCAGGGTTAGGTTTTAGGTTGGTGATAGGGTTAGTGTTATGGTTAGTTTTAGTGTTAGTGTAAGGGTTAGGGTTAGAGTTAGGGTTCTGGTTAGGCTTATTTTAGTTTAGAGTTAATGTTACGGTTATGGTTAGGGTTAGTGTTAGGGTTAGGGTTATGGTTAGGGTTTCAGTTAAGATTGGGGTTAGTTTATTGTTAGGATTATGGTTTGGGTTATTGTTATGGTTATGGTTAAGGTTATTCTTTTATTTAGTGTTAGGGTTAGGTTTAATGTTAGTGTTAGTGTTAGGGATAGGGTTAGTGATTTCATTAGGTTTAGATTTAGGGTTAGGGTTAGTGACAGTGTTAGTGTTAGTGTTAGGATTAGTGTTAGTGTAAGGGTTATGGTTACTTTTAGGGTTAGGGTTAGTCTTAGGGTTATGGTTGGTGTAGGTTTAGGGATATGGTTAGGTTAGGTTATTGAAAGAATTAGAGTTAGCTTTTGGGTTAGGTTTCATGTTAGGGTTATGTTTAGGGATAGTGTTAGGGTTAGGTTTAGGATTAGATTTACGGTTAGGGTTAGGGTTAGTGTTTGGATTAGTGTTAGGGTTCGTGTTAGGGTTAGGGTTAGCTTTAATGTTAGGTTTAGGCTTAGTGTTGGGGTTAGTGTTAGTGTTATGGTTAGGTTTAGCTATAGTGTTAGGTTTTAGGATATATTTTGTGTTAGTGTTATGTTTAGGTTTAGGGTTACATTTAGTGGTACAGTTAGTGTTAGGGTTAGGGTTAGTATTAGGGTTAGGGTTAGGTAAGAGTTAGGGTTAGGGTTAGGTAAGTTTTAGAGTTAGGGTTGGGTTAGGTTTAGGGTTATGGTTTGGGTAAGGTTTTGTGTTAGGTTTAGAGTTAGGGTTAAAGTTAGGTTTAGGATTAGGGTTAGATTTAGGGTTAGTTTTAGAGTTAAAGTTAGGGTAACGTTTAGAATTAGTGTTAGGGTTACATTAGGGTTAGGGTTAGGGTTACGGTTAGTGTTAGGGTTAGCGTAGGGTTAGGGTAAATTCTAGGGTTACTGTTAGGGTTAGTGTCACTGTTAGTGTTAGGGTTAGGATTAGTGTTAGTGTTAGTGCTCTATTTAGTTAGTGTTGGGGATACCGTTATTGTTAAGTTTAGTGTTACGGTTTATGTTACATTGAGGGTTAGGTTTAGGGTTATGATGACAGTTAGGGTTAGGATTCAGGTTAGGGTTAGGTTTAGGGTTAGGGATAGGATTTGTGTTAAAGTAAAGCTTAAGGTTAGGGTTAGGGCTCATGTTAGGGATATGTTTAGGGTTAGTGTTACATTTAGTTTAGGGTTAGGGTTAGGTTTAGGGTTAAATAATGCTTTTGTTAGGGTTAGTGTTACATTTAGATTTAGTGTAGGACTTAGGGTTAAAAATAGGGTGAGTTTTAGGGTTAGTATTAGGATTAGGGTCAGGGTTACGGTTCAGGGTAGTGTTAGGTTTAGGGTTAGGGATAAAGTTAGGGTGAGGGTTAGGGTTAATGTTAGAGTTAAGATTAGGTTTAGGTTTGTGTAAGGGGTAGGGTTAGGGTTAGGGTTAAGGTTGTAGTTAGGTTTAGTATTAGGGTAATGGTTAGGGTTAAGGTTAAAGTAAGTGTTAGGGTTAGGGTTAGAATTTTGGTTAGTGTTAGGGTGAGTGGTAGGATAAGGTTAGGGTTTGGGTTAGGTTTAGGTTTAGGGTTAGGTTTAGGGTTAGGGTTAGTGTTAGGGTTAGTGTTAGGGATAGTGTGAAAGTTAGGGATAGGTTTAGGGTTAGGGTTACTGTTACGGTTAGGGTTAGGGTTAGGTTTAGTATTTTTACATTTAGGGTTAGGGTTAGGGTTAATTTTCAGTTTCGGTTTAGGGTTAGGTTAAGGTTTTGGGTTAGTGTTAGGGTTAGGTATAGGTTTGATGTTAGGTTTAGTATTAGGGTTTGGGTTAGGGTTTGTGGTAGGGTTATTTTTAGAGTTAGGTTAGGGTGAGTTTTAGGCTTAGAGTTTTAGGCTTAATGTTATTGTTTGTTTTAGGGTATGGGTTACATTTCAGATTAGGTTTACATTTAGGTTTAGGCTTAATGTTTGTGTTAGTGTTAGGGTTAGGGTTACTGTTAGGGTTAGGGATAGAATGAGAGTTATGGTAAGGGTTAGAGTTAGGGTTTGTTTTAGGGTTAGGGTTAGGGTGAGTGTTAGGGTTAGGTTTAGGTTTAGGTTTAGGGTTAGTGTTAGGGTGAGGGATAGAATGAGGGTTAGTGCTAGGGTTTGTATTAGGGTTACGGTTCAGGTGAGTGTTAGGGTTAGGTTTAGGGTTGGGTTAGTTTTAGTGTTTGGGTTAGTGTTAAGTTTAGGTTTATGAAGAGTGTTAGGATTAGGGTTAGGTTTAGGGTTAATGTTAGGCTTAGGTTTAGGATTAGTGTTAGTGATAGGGTTAGGGTTGGGGTTAAGGTTAGTGTTCAGGTTAGGGTTAGTATTAGTGTTAGCATTAGTGTTAGTGTTAGGGATAGGATTAAGGTTATTGTTATGGTAAGTATTAAGGTAAGGATTATGGTTACGGATAGAGTCAGTGTTAGTGTTAGGGTTAGGGTTAGTGTTAGTGTTATGGTTAAGGTTAGGGTTACGTTTAGTTTTAGTCTTAGAGTGAGGGTTAGGGTTACCTTTAGAGTTAGCATTCAGATTAATGTTAGTGTTGGGGTATGGTTATGTTTGGGTTAGTGTTAGTGTTAAGGTTTGTGTTAGGGTTAGATTTAGGGTTAGGTTTAGGGTTAAGCTTATTTTTAGTATTATCATTAGATTTAGGTTAAGGTTAGTTTTAGGTTTAGTGTTAGGGTTAGGGTTAGGGTAAGTTTTAGGTTAGGTTTAGGGTTAGGGTTAGTGTGAGGGTTTTTTAGGGTTAGGGTTAGTGTTATTGGTAGTGTGATGTTTAGGGTTAGGGTTAGTGTTAGGGTTAGGGTTAGGGTTAGGGTTTGTGTTAGGGTTAGTGTTAGGGTTAGGGTTATGTTTTGTGTTAGGGTTCAGGGAAGGAATAGGGTAAAGGTTAGGATTAGGGTTAGAGTTAGTGTTAGCATTAGAGTTAGGGTTAGGGTTAGGGTTAAAGATAGTGTTAATATTAGGGATAGTTTTAGGGTTAGGGTTAGTGTTAGGGTTTGAGTTAGGTTTAGGTTTAGTGTTACTGTTAGGTCTAGGGTTAGGTTTAGGTTTAGTGAAAGTGTTAGTATTAGGGTTAGGGTTAGTGTTACTGTTAGGGTATGGATTAATTTAGCTTTAGTGTTAGGGTTAGGATTAGGTTTAGGGTAAGTTAGGGTTAGGGTTTTTGTTAGGATTAGGGTTAAGTTTTTTGTTATGGTCAAGTTTAGGTTTAGGATATCAGTTCAGTTTAGGGTTAGTTTAGTGTTAGGGTTAGGGTTTGGGTTAGTTTTACGGTTTGGGTTAGGCTTAGTGTTTCATTTAGGGTTAGGGCTAGGGTTAGAATGAGGATTAGCTTTAGTTTTAGGTTTAGGTTTAGGGTTAGGGTTAGGCTTAGGGTTAGTGATAGAGTAATGGTTAGGATTAGGGTTAGTGTTTATGTTAGAGTTAGGGTTAGGTTGGTGTTAGGATTACTTTAGGGTAAGGGTTATGGTTATGGTTTTTATAGTTTTTGTTAGGTTAGAGATAGGATTAGAGTTACACTTAGGTTTAGGGTTTGGGTTCATGTTCGAGTTAGGATTGGTGATAGTGTTATGTTTAATGTTGTGGTTAAGGTTAGGTTTAGGTTTAGTGTTAGTGTTAGGGTTAGGTTTATGGTTGGTTTTAGGTTTAGGGTTAGGATTTTGGTTAGAGACATTGTTAGTGTTATGGTTAGGATTAGTGTTAGAGTTAGGTTTATTTTTAGGTTTAGGTTTAGGTTTAGTGTTAGGGTTAGGGTTAGGTAGGTGATAGGGTTAGGGTTAGGGTTCTGATTGTGTTTCGTGTTAGGGTTATGGTTAGGGTTAGTGATAGGGTTAGGGTTAAGATTAGGTTTAGGGTTAGTGTTACGGTTAGGGTTAGGGTTAGGATTAGTGTTAGTAATAGGGTTAGGGTTAGGGTTATTGTTAGGATTAGGGTTAGTGTTTCTGCTTGTTTTATTTTTAGTGATATGGATAGTGTTAGGTTTAGTGTTAGGGTTAGAGTTAGTATTAGGTTTACAGTTAGTGTTAGGTATAGTGTTGGGTTTAGGAATAGGTTTAGGGTTAGTGTTAGGGTTATGGTTAGTGTTACAGTTAGGATTAGGGTTAGGTTTAGGTTTTGTGTTAGGGTTAGGGTTAGTTTTAGCTTTAGTTTTATGGTTAGTGTTAGGGTTAGGGTTAGAATTCGGCAATGTTAGGGTTAGGTTTGGGTTAAGCTTAGGGTTATGGTTTGTATTAGGGTTTGTATTAGGCTTAGAGTTAGGGTTAGGGTTATGGCTAAGTGTAGGGTTACGGTTAGGTTACAGTTAGGATTAGGGTACGTGTTAGGTTGAGGGTTATTGTTACGGTTAAGTTTAGGGTTACTTTTAGGGTTAGTGTTAGGATTAGGGTTAGTGGAAGGGTTAGGTTTAAATTTAGTGTTAGGGTTAGCGTTAAGTTTAGGGTTAGGGTTAGGGTAAGTTTTAGGGTTAAGGGTTAGTGTTATTGTATTTTTAGGGTTAGGGTTAGGTCTTCAGTTATGGATAGGTTTAGGTTAAGGTTTAGGGTTAGGATTAGGTTAAGTTTTATGTTTAGGATTAGGTTAAGGATTAAGGTTAGGTTTAGTGTTTAGGTTTGGGCTAGTGTTAGGGTTAGGGTTAGGTTAGGGTAAGTTTAAGGCTTAGTGTTAGGGTTTGTTTTAGGGTAGGGTTAGTATTAGGGTTAGGGTTACAGTTTGGATTAGGGTTACGTTTAGGTTTAGGGTTAGTGTTATTGTTAGGGTTAGTGTTAGAGTTAGGGTTACTGTTAGTGTTAGGGTTATGGTTAGAGGTATATTAAGGGTTAGGCTTAAAGTTAGTGTTAGGGTTAGAAATAGGGTTAGGGTTAGTGTTAGGATTAGGGTTAGGGTTCATATTATGCTTACAGTTAAGTTGAGTATTAGTTTTAGGGTAAGGGTTAAGTTTAGGGTTAGGGTAAGTTTTAGTGCTTGGGTTAAAGTTAGTTTTAGATTTATTTTTGGTGTTAGCTTTAGGGATAGGTTTAGGGTTAGTGTTAGGCTTAGGGTTAGGCTTAGTGTTACTGTTAGGATTATGGTTACTTTAGGTTTAGTGTTAGGTTTAGGGTTAGGGATATGGTTATTGTTAGGGTAAGGGTTAGATTTAGGGTTAGTGTTAAGTTTAGCTTTATTTTTAAGTTTAGGGTTGGTGTTACTGTTAGGTTAGTGTTAGGGATAGGGTTAGTGTTAGTGTTCGGGTTAGGATTAGGGTTAGAGTTAGTGATAGGTTTAGGGTTATGTTTAGGGTTAGTGTTAGTGATAGGGATAGGATTGGGGTAATGTTTAGCGTTAGGTTAGGGTTAGTGTTAGTGTTAGGCATATGGTTAAGTTTAGTGTTAGGGTTAGTGTTAGGTTTAGGGTTGGTGTTATGTTTAGGTTTAGGGTTAGGGTTAGGATTAGGGTAGGAGTTAGGTTGAGGGTTATGGTTATGGATAGAGTTAGTGTTAGGGTTAGGTTTAGGGTTAGGTTTAGAGTTTTGGTTAGTGTTAGTGTTAGGTTTTGTGTTAGGGTGAAGTTTAGGGTTAGCATCAGGTTTATGGTTAGGGTTAATGTTAATTTTAGGGATAGTATTAGTGTTAGTGTTAGGGTTAGGATTAGGTTTCGTGTTAGGTTTAGGTTTAGGGTTAGGGATAGGTTTTGTCTTAGGGTTAGGGTTAGGTTAGGGTTTGGATTTCGGTTATGATTATGGTTAGGCTTAGGGTTACGGTTAGTTTTAGTGCTAGGGTTAGGGTTAGGATTAGTGTTTGTTTTAGGGATTGTGTTAATGTTAATATTAGGTATAGGGGTAGGGATAGGGTTAGGTTTAGTGTTATGGTTATTGTTAGGGTTTGTGTCAGTGTTGTGGTTAGTGTGAGGGTTGGGATTATGATTAGGATTAGCTTTAGGTTTAGTGTTAAGTTTGGTTTAAGGTTAGGGTTATTTTTAGGGTTAACATTAGGGTTAGATATAGGGTTAGTGTTAGTGTTGGCCTTAGTGTTTGGGATAGGGTTAGGGTTAAAATTTGCTTTAGGGTTAGGGTAAGGGTTAGGGTCAGTGTTAGGGTTAGGGTTATGGTCAGGGTTAGCATTAGGTTTAGGTTTAGGGATAGTGTTAGGGATATGGTTAGGTTTGTATTAGGGTTAGTTTTAAGGTTAGGGTTAGGGTTAGGGTTAGGGTTTCTGTTAGGCTTAGTGTTAGGTTTAGGATTAGGTTTAGGATTCATGTTAGGGTTAAGGTTAGGGTTAGTGTTAGGGTTATTGTTAGAGTTAGGGTTAGGGTTCGTCTTAGGTTTAGGGTTAGGGTTAGTGTTAGGGTTAACAATAGTCTTAGGGTTAGGGATAAGTTTAGGGTTAATATTAGGGTTGACTTAACAGTTAGTGTTAGTGTTTGGGTTAGATTTAGGTATAGTGTTAGGTTTAGCATTGGGGTTAAGTTTAGGGTTGCTTTTAGGATTTGTGTTAGGATTGGGGTTAGTGTCAGGGATATGGTTATGATTAGGGTTAGTTTTATTGTTAGGTTTAGGGCTCAAGTTAGCATTAGGGTTAAGGTTACAGTTAGGGTTATAATATATTTAGGGTTAGGTTCAGGTTAGGTATAGGGTAATGGATAGGTTACGTTTAGGGATAATGGTAGTGTCAGGCTGAGGATTAGCATAAATGTTAGGATTAGAGTTAGTGTAATGAATAGGGATAGAGCTAGGGTTAGGGCTAGGGTAATGATTATAGTCAGGGCTAGTGGTAGGGATAGGTTTAGGTTTAGTGCAAGGATTAAAGTTAGGGGTTAGTTTTAGGGTAAGTGTTATGGATAGGTTTAGGGTTTGAGTTAGGTTTTAAGCTAGGGCTGGGTTTTGGATCAAGGATAGTTTTAGGGTTACGTTATGGCTCTTCTTAGGGATATGGCTAATGTAAGATCTAAGGTTATTATTAGGGCTAGTTTTAGGGTTTCATTTAGGACAGAGTCTAGTTTTAGGATTATTTTTAGCTTTAGTTTGATGTTTTTAACTAGGGTTAGTTTTAGGGTCAGAGTCAGAATCACGATTCATTTTATGGTTAAAGATAGGACTCAAGTTAGGGTATGCTTAGGGCTAGATGTTTTGGATTAAGATTTGGTTTAGGTTAAGGGTTAGGGTTAGTCCTATGGCTCAGTTTTGTTTTAGGATTAAAGCTAAAGTTAAGGGTAGTTTTGTGATTAGCATTAGTGTTATTGCTACTGATAGTGTGAGTTAAGGCTTAGGAGTAGATTTAGAGTTATGGATAATTCTATGGTTAGGGCTATGGCTAGTGTTAGAGCTAAGGTTAGGGCTAGTGTTTGGGTTATGGTAAAGGATAGGGTTAGAACTAGGAATGGGGCTATGGCAAGAGTTAGAGTTAGTATTAGGGCTAGAGTTTGGGTTAGGGTTATTGTTAAATTAGGGCTAGGAATAAGTCTAGGATTAGCATTAGGCTTAGGCATAGGATTAGGGCTATTTTTATGGTTAGGTTTAGGTTTAGGTTTAGGGGAAGGGATGCCTGTTTGATTTCCACCTCCGTTTCCTTTTACCCATAGGTGTCAAAATGAAATAAAACATTAAAATGCAAAGTGTTCATGATAGTGAACCATTGAATTGACAAGAACATACCTTGGGAGCATACTAAGGCTAGATAAAAGATGATTCTTGCCCAGTATCAAAGAAATTTGAACAAAACTAACTCTCACCCTACCATTACCTCTAACCCTAGCCCTAGCCATAGCCCTAAACCTAACATGAACCCTAACCTGATTAGAGAACCATTGATCCTAGAGTTCCCACCCTTGGGGAGCCTTGTGAGGCAAGCTAAGTGATGAATCCTACACAACATCAAACAAATATGACCAAATAATTATGGGAAATATTTCAGTAAATGCATATTTTCCTGTTTTCTCCTAAAGGGCTCTCAGATTAAGTTGTTTTGCATGCTTAAGCATAGGCCTACTTTTACAAGGAACATACCAGAGTCCCTACAGAGAACTGATGTAGTGTGTAAAGTTTCAATCAGCTAGCACAAACCCTGTTTGATTTTCAGCTCCATTAACTACCCTGTATAGGTCAAAATGAAGTGAAATCTTAAAATATAAAATGTTCCTGACAGCGAACATGTGAACCGAGAAGGCCTAAACCTGTACAACAGAGTAAATCTAGCCAAAATATAAATCCTGCCAAGTATCAAAGAATTTTGAATAAATCTAACTCTAACCCTAACACTAGCTCTAACTCTAGCTCTTCCCTTAAACCTAATTTTTTATGAAACCTTTGACCATAGAATTTCCAAACTTGGGCCTCCTAGTGGGGAAAGATAAAGGATGAATGCTGCACAGTATCAAAGAAATCTGCCCAAATAGTTGATGGAGTATATCAATATATGTATATTTCTCTGTTATGTCTTAAAGGACTCTTGGATAAAATTGTTTTTGCATGCTTCAGCATAGGCCTACTGTCACAAAAACAAACCAGACATTGCTCACAGAAAATTGATGGAGTGTGAAGTTTCAAGCAGGTAAAACCAATGTTTTGTTTTCCAGGTCCATTTTCATTTACATGTAAAGGACAAAATGAACTGAAACTTTAAAAAACAAACTGTTCCTTACAGTGAACCATTGAACCTAGGAAGCCCAAATATGTGGAGTATAGTAAGGGTAGGAGAAAAATGAATCCTGGCTAGTATCAAAGAAATTTGAACAAAACTAACTCTAACCCTAATACTAGCTCTAACACTAGCCCTAACCCTATTTTTAACACAAACCCTAACCTGTTTGAAAAACTGTTGATCCTATAAGTCCCAAACTTGTGGAGCCTAGTGGGCTTAGCTATCAGATGAATCCTATGCAGTATCAAAGAAATATGACCAAATAATTGAGGTGGTATTTCAGTTCATGCATATTTCTCTGTTTTCTGCTAAAGGGCTCTTGGATAAAGTTGTTTTTGCCATCTTCATCTTAGGGCTACTTTCACAAGGAACAAACCAGAGAGTCCCCACAAAGAACTGATTCAGTGTTTGAACTTTCAAGCAGCTAGGACCAACCCAGTTTGATTTCAACCTCCATTTTCATTTACCTATATAGGTCAATATGAAGTGAAACCTTAAAATAGATAGTGTCCCTGTTAGCGAACCATTAAAATGAGAAGGTCCAAACCTAAGGAGCATATTAAGGCTAGGTGAAAGATGACTCCTTCCAAGTATCAAAGAAATTTGTACAAAACTAACTCCAACCCTAACACTACATCTAACCCTAGCCCTAACCCTAAACCTAACACTAACCCTAACCTGATTAGAGATCCATTGATCCTAGAAGTCCCACACTTGGAGAACTTTGTGGGGCAAGCTAAATAATGAATCCTACTCAGACAAAATAATTATGGGAGTAATTTCAGTGCATGTATATTCCCTGCTTTCTCCCAAAGGGGTCTTGGATAAAGCTGTCTTTGCATGTTTCAGCTTAGGCCTACACTCACAAGGAACTTACCATAGTGTCTCCACAAAGAATTGACGGTATGTGTGCAGTTTCAAGGAGCTAGCAGAAAACCCTGTTTGATTTCCAGGTACTACATTTACTCGTATAGGTCAAAATGAAGTAAAATGAAAATATTAACTGTTATGGACACCAAACCCTTGAACCAAAAGGACTAAACTTGGAAAACAGAGTAAGGTTAGGTAAAGATGAATCCTGGATTGTATCAAATAAATTTGAATAAAGTAACTCTAACATTAACACTACCTCTAAACTGAGCCCTAACCCTAACTTTAACCCTAATTTTAATTGTATCCATTGCTCAAACCCTAGCTCTAACTTTATCCATTACCATAACTCTAACCCTAATCCTAATGCTAAATGTAGTCCTAACCCTAACATTTACCCTAGACCTGCTCTAAACCTAACCCTTGCCCTAGCCCTAAACCTAGCTCCAACCATAACACTTACCATAAACCTAACCCCAACACTAAGCCTAACCATAACCCTAACCCTAACACTAACACTAGCCCTAATCCTAACCATAAACGTAGCCCTAACCCTAGCTGTAATCCTATCTTTTACCCTAAACTTAGGCCTAACCCTAATGCTAACAATAAGAATGAACCTAACCATATAGCTATTCCTAAGGCTATTCAAAACCATAAACCTAACCATATCCATTACTCTAAACCTAATGCTAATTTGAGCTTTAACCCTAAACCTTAACCAAAACCAATCCCTAATCCTTGCCCGAACCATAATGATACACCTAGTTGTAAACATGACCTTTACCCTAAACATAAATGTTACGGTAGATCTATTCATAACCAAACCCTAGAACTACCATTAACGGTAATGCTAGACCTGACATTAGCCCTAGCCTTAATCCTAGCCCTAGCCCTAACACAAACCCTCATCCGAGCTGTAAACCTAGCCTTAATCCTAACCCTCACCCTCAGCCTAACCCAAGACATATACCTAACCATAGCCCTAGCTCTAACCTTAACTCTAACTGTATCCATTACCCTAAACATAACCCTTATCCTAATGCTAACCCTAAGACTAACCCTAACCCTATCACTATCTCCAAAACTATCAATTACCCTAATCCTAACCTGAACCTTAAACCCAACCCTATTTTTACCATAACCCTAACTCTGATTTGAGCCATAAACCTAAATGCAAACCTAAACCAAGCCCTAAAACTGACACTGGCCCTAATACTTCCCCTAGCTCTAAACCTGACTCTTATCCTATACCTAACCCTTACAATAGACCTAGTCGTAAATCTTTCCCTAAATCTATTCCTAACTGTAACCCTAGACCTGACATTTGCCCTAGTCATAATTCTAGCCCTAACCCTAACACAAACCCTAGCCCTTATCCTAGCCCTAAACATAGCCTTAATTATAATCCTAACCCAAATCTAGGCCTAAAACTGACACTAACCCTAGCCCTAATCTTAGCCCTAATTTAGCCCTATCCCTAACACTAGTCCTAAGACTAACTCTCACATTAGACCTTTCACTCGTTCTAACCCTATCCTTTACCATAACCCTAACCCTTGCCCTAACTCTTGCCCTATCCTTTGCCCTAGCACTAACCTTAGACAAAACCTAACTCTAAACCGAGCCCTAACCCGAAAACTAAGCCAAACCCTAACACTAGCCAAACCATAACACTATTCATTAAACTATCCCTAACCCTAGACCTAGCCCTAAAACAAAACCTAGCTCTAGCTTTCACCTTAACCCTAAACAAAACCCTAACCTTAAACCTAGCCCTAACCCTAGCCCTAATATGACTTGTAAGCCGAACCCTTAAACTAACCCAGAACCTGACACTGACCCTAACACTACTAGCTCTAAACATCACCCTAACCCTAAACATAACCCTAACACTAACTCTAACCCTAAAACCCTAAAACTAGCCCTAAACATCACCCTAGTACTTACATTTGTCCTAACTCTAACCCTATCCTTAAAACAGAAAAACCAAGCCCTAATCCTAGCTTTAACCCTAGCCCTATTCATAACCATAAACCTAGCCCTAAACCAATCTATAACTCTATGCATTACCATAACCAAAACCATAACCTTAATGCTAACCCTAGGCATGAACCTAAACCTATCCCTAACCATAACCCAATCTATTACCCTGAACCTAACCTAAACCTAAACCTAAACCTATCATTACCCTAACCCTAACACTAACACTAATTCAAGCCCTAACTTTAAACCTTAACCTATCCCAAACCCTAACTCTGACCTTGACCCTAATAACACCCCTATATCTAAACTTGACAATATCCCTACACCTAACCCTTACCCTGGACATAGCCATCATACTAACCCTAAAACTAACTTTTACCATAATTCTGGACCTAAAATTAGCCCTAGCTCTAAGCCTAGTCCTAAACCTAAAAAAAAAAAAAAAACCCTAGCTCTCATCCTTGCCCTAAACCTAGCCTTAATCTTAACCCGAACCATAAGCCGAGCCCTAACCCTAATTCTAACCCTCATCCTAGCCCTAAACCTACCTACAACCCCATCCCTTACCATAAACCTTAATATAACCCTAAACCTAACCCTAACCCCTGACCTAACCCTAAGCCTAATACTAACTAAGCCTAGCACTAATCCTAGCTTAATTTAATCCTATCCTAACCATAACCCTATCCCTAAGGCTAACTATAACTCTTAAAGTAGCCTTAGCCCTAGTTTTATCCTTAGCCCTATCCTAATTCTAGATCTAAACCTAACTCTAAATCTAAACTCTAAATTTAACAGTAATCATAAGCCAAACCAAACCCTAACACTACCCCTAACCATAATGCTAATCCTAAACTTGCTCTAGCACTGGCCCTAGCCATAAAACAAAACCAAGCCATATCCATAACTGAAACTCTTAACCTAAACCAAAACCAAAGCTTACACCTAGCCATAATAATAACTAAAAATTACTCTGACTCTGATGCCGACTCTAACACTAATCCTAGCTCTAATCAACACCCTAACTTAAATTAAAAATAACACCAGACCTAGCCTTAACTGTAACCCTAAAACTAGCCTTAATTGTAACCCTAGTTTGTACAGTAGTAATTGTCCTAACCCTAGCATTAACCTTAACACAAATCCTACCCTGGATCGAGCCCTAAACCTAGCTTTAATTCTAATCTTAACCCTAACCCTAATCCTAAACCTAACCCTAATTAAAATCCTATCCCTAACACTAAACCTAATTCTAACCATAATCTTGAACTCAGAAGTGAACCTAAACCTAACCCTAACACTTACCCTAACCCTAACACTTACCCTAAACCAAACCCTAGCCCTATCCCTAAACCTAACCCTAATGCTAGACTTAATGCAAACCATAACCTAGCCCTAACCCTAGCTTTAAAACTATCCATTACACTAAACATAACCCTAACCCTAATGCTAACCCTAACCTGATCGCTGAAACCTAACCCATCTGTTACCTTAAACCTTAACTAAAACCTAATGTAAACCCTTCCATTACCTTAACTCTAAACCTAACTCTAATGCTAATTCGAGGCCTAACCTCTTAACCTTAAAGTAAACTAAATGCTAACCCTGATCCTGACCATGACACAAATAATAATTCTAGCTCTAAAGCTGACCTTCAACATAAACCTAACCCTAACACTAGACCTAGCCATAACCTCAACCTAAAAATATCCTTAACCATAACTGTAGACCTGATATTATCCCTAGCCCAATACCTAGCTCTAACCCTATCAGAAAATCTACCCCTCATCCTAGCCCTAACCTAGCCTTAATCCTAAACTGAAACATAACCCTAGGCCTAATCCTAATTCTAAATCCCACCCTAGCCCTAGCCCTAGCTATAACCCCACACATTCCCCTAAACTTAACCCTAACCCCAGTGCTAATCCTAAACCTAGCCCAACCCCTAGACATAACCCTAACACCTACCCTAGTCCTAATCCTAGCCCTAATTTAGCCCTAAGCCTACTCATAAGAATAACTCTAATTCTCACCCTAGACGTATCCGTAGTTCTAACCATCCTAGCCAAAACCCTAGCATGAGCCCAACCCTAGATCAACCCTAACTCTAAATCTAACCCTAACCCTAAGCCTAAATTTCACTCTAACACTAGCATTAACCCTGATGATAATCCAAAATCTAGACTTAACCCTCGCCCTAGGACTAAAACAAAACTGAGCCATAGCCTAACCGTAACCCTTAACCTAAACCAAAACCTAAACCTACACCTACCACTAACTTTAGCCCTAATTCAAGTCCTAAACCTAACACTGAAACTAACCCTGACCCTGACACTGACACTAAATATAACCCTTGCTCTAAACATCACCATAACCCTAATCCTAAAACTGCCACTAATTGTAACACTAGTTACAATTACCCATAGTTCTAACACTAGCCCTAACAAAACCCAAAACCTAGCCCTTATTTGAAACAACCCTGGTTTTAAACCTAATCCTAACCCAGAATCTAGTCCTAAACTTTACCCTAAGCCTAGCCAGAATCCTAACCATAACCCTAGCCTTATCACTAGCTCTAACCCTATCCATTACCCTAGCCATAACCATAACCCTAATGGTAACCCTAGGCCTAACCCTAAAGTTATCACAAACCCTAACCTTATTCATTAATCTAAACCTAACCTGAACCGTAAATCTAACCCTATCATTACGCTAACCCTAACCCTAATGCTAATTTGAGCCCTAATCCTAAACTTAACCTATGCCAAACCCTAACTCTGACCCTTACCATAATAATATACCTAGCTCTAAACCTGACCCTATCCCAAACCTAACCCTTATACTAGATGTAGCCATAAACCTAACCTTAAAACTATTCCTAACGTAACCATAGACCTGACATTCGCCCTAGCTGTAATCCTAGCTCTAACCTTAACACAAACCATAGCCCTTACCCAAACCCTAACCCTAACCCTAGCTCTAATCTTATCAATAACCCTAGCACTAAACTTAGCTTTAGCCCTATCAATTACCCTAAACATAGTCCTAATTCTAATGCTAACCCTAGGCCTAAATCTAACACTATGCCTCAACGTAACCCTATGTATTATGCTAAACCTAACCTGAATCCTGAACCTAACCCTATCATTACCCTAACCCAAACCCTAATGCTAATTTGAGCCCTAACCCTAAATCCTAACCTAAACAAAACCCTAAACAGGACCCTGAACCTAATAATACTCCTAGCTCTAAATTTGACGCTTACCCTAAATATATCCATGAACCTAACCCTAAAACTATCCCTAACTGTAACCCTTGAACTCACATTTGCCCTGACACTAATCCTAGCCCTAACAAAAACACAAACCCTAGCCCTCATCCTAGACCTTAACCTAGCCTTACTCATAACTGTTATGAAACCCTAGCCATAACCCTAATTCTAAACTTTGTCCTAGCCCTAACCTAGCTCTAACACCATTATTTACACTAAACCTAACCCTAAGCCCAAAACTAACCCTAGGCCTAAACATAAACATAAACCTAGCCCTATTCCTAGCCCTAATTAAGCCCTATACCTAACCAAACCCTAAGCCTAGCCCTAAGACTAACTCTCACTCTCGCCCTAGCCCTATCGCTAGTTCTAACCCTAATTTATCATAACCCTAATCCTAGCTATAAACCTAGAACTAACGCTACCCATATCCTTAGACTTAGACCTAACCCTAGATCTAATCCTAACTCTAAATCTAACTCTAAACCTAAGACTAAACATTACCCTAACACTATTCCTAAACCTAATGCTAATTTTAAAACTAGCCCTAACCATAGCCCTAGCCCTAAAACAAAACCAAGCCATAGCCCTAACTTTAAAGCTTAACCTAAACCAAAACCTAACTCTACACCTAGCCATAACCCTAGCCCTAATTCGAGTCCAAACCCTAACCCTAAAACTACCCCTGACCTTAATTTTGACCCTAATACTAACCCTAGCTCTAAACATCCCCATAATGTTAAACCTAACCCTAAAACTAGACCTAGACCTAACCGCAATTTTATAACTAACCCAAATCATAACTCTACAGCAAACATTGGCTACAACTCTAAACCTAGCCCTAACCCTAACCAAAATTTAGCTCTAATCTGAAACCAAACCCTAGCTTTAACACTAAACCTAATCCTAACACTAGCCCTAACCCTACCCTAAATATAGCCCTAACCCTAGGTCTAACCCTATCCCTTACCCTAAGCCAACCCTAACCCTAATGCTAACCTTAGTCCTAACCTTAGCCCTCATTCTAGCTCGATCCACAACTCAAATCTGACACATTTTCTGACTCTAATGGTAACCGTAGGTCTAAACCTGACCCTAACCCTATACTGAACCCTAACACTAGCACTAGAAATAAACCTATTCCTAAATCTAACCCTAACACTAGTCCTAGACCTAAACCTAATCCTAAATCTAACCATATCTCTAGCCCTAGTCGTAAACAAAAACCTAGCCCTAGCCCTAATAATAAACCTTAACCTAACCCAAATATTAACCTTACCCTTAGACCAAAACCAAGTGATAATTCTGGCTTTAACCCTAAAGCTGACTATAACCTGAACACTGACCCTGACCCTAACACTAACTCTAGCTCTAAACATCACGATAATACTAACCCTAACCCTAACACTTGACCTAGCCATAACACTAACCACAAAACTGGCCCTATTCATAACCCTAGTTCGTACATTAGCTGTGGCCCTAACACTATCCCTAACCTAACCCAAAACCTGGCCCTAATTTGAGCACTAACCGTAGCTTTAACCCTAACACTAACCCTAACCATAAGCCAGTCCCTAACACTTCCTTAACCCTAGCTCTTATCATATTTGTTACCTTAAGCCAAACCATAAACCTAATGCTAACCCTAGTCCTAACACTAATGCATTGCCTAACCCAAATCCTAACCCTATTACTAGTCCTAACCCTAGCCCTCATTCTAGCTCTAACCATAACCCAAAACCTAATCCTAACCCTGAAACTTATACTGACCCTAACACTAACTGTAGGTCTAAACCTGACCCTAACCCGAACCTGAACCCTAACATTAGCCCTACCGGTAATCCTATACCTAAACCTAAACATAACACTAGTCCCAGACCTAAACCTAATCCTAAATCTAGCCATATCTATAGCCCTAGACATGAACAACAACCTTGCCCTAGCCCTAACAATCACTCTTAACATAACCCAAACACTAACCCTGCTTATAGACCTAAACCTAGTCCTAATTCTGGCACTAACCTCAACACTCACACTAACATGAACACTGACCCTGACCCTAACATAAACTTAGCTCCAAAGCTCAGCCTAACTCAAAACCTAATTCTAAAACTACACCTAGCCATAACCCAAACCCTAAAACTAGCCCTAAACATAACCCTAGCTTTAACTACCCGTGGCCCTAAACTAGGCCTAAAATAACACAAAACTTAGCCCTAATCCTAGGCCTATACCTAGCCCTAAGTGTAACCCTAAACTAACTGTATCCCTATCCCTAACCGTAACCTTCCCTTTAGACCTAACCCTAGCTCAAAGTTAAACTTTACCCTAAACATAACCTAGTCCTATCCAAAAACCTAACCTAACCCTAGCCCTAATCCTACCCTTAACCATAGCCCTAACCATAACTGTAATTCTATACATTACCCTAACCCTAGCACTAATCCTAAATATAACCCTAACCCTAACCCTAGCTCTAATCCTATCCATTACCCTAACCATAATCCTAACCCTAATTCTAACACTAGGATTAACCCTAACACTATCACAATCTCTAAACCTATCCATTACCCTAAAACTAATCTGTACCCTAATCCTAAGCCTATTCATTACCCTAACCCTAACTCTAATCCTTACGCTAATTAAAGCCCTAAACCTAAACCTTAACCTAAACTGAACCGTAAGACATACTCTGACCTTAATAATACATCTAGCTATAAACTTGACCCTTACCCTAAATCTAACCCTTACACTAGACCTAACCATAAACATAACCCTAAATCTATCCCTAACCGTACCCCTAGACTTAACCCTAGACACTTACCCTAACACAAAACCTAGCTCTAAACCTTATCCTAACTGAAAACCTAACCCTAACATTAGACAAAACCTAAATCTTCCCATAACCATAACCCTAGCTCTTACATTACACATACACCAAACATTAGCCCTAAACCTCACATGCAAACTAGCCCTAATCCTAGCCCTAATCCTAGACATAAGTGTAACCCTAACCCAATACCTAGCACTAACCTTAACCCTAACACTGGCACAGGCCCTAACCCTACTCAAACTGTAATCCTTACCATAAACATAATAATAGCCCTAACCCTAAACCTAACCCTAAAACTACCCTAATCTAACTGTAACCATAGCACAAATCCTAGCACAAACTCTATTACCTTAAACATAACCCTAACCCTAATGCTAACCCAAGCTGTAACCCTAACCCTAACCCTAATCCTAAACCTAACTGTAGCAGTAACTCTATCTCTAACACTCACCCTAGCCCTAACCCTAGCTCAAACCCTAACACTTCTGCTAAACCTAACAATAACACTAACCCTAGGCCTATCTCTAAATGTAGCCAAAATCCTGACGTGAATACAAGCCCTAACACTAGCACTAACCCTGTCTTTTACCCTAAACATAAACCTAACCCAAATGCTAATTCTAGGCCTAATTCTAATCCTATCACTAACACTAACCCTATCTATTACTCTAAACCTAACCTGAACCCTAAACCTAACACTATCCATTACTTTAACCTTAACCCTAATGCTAATTTGAGCCCTAACCCTAAACCTTATCCTAAACCAAACCCTAAACAGGACTCTGACCATAATAATACACCTAGTTCTAAACCTGACCTTTACCTTAAACCTAACTTTCCACTAGACCTAGCCATAAACCTAAACTTAACACTATTCCTAACCATAACCCTAGACCTGACATTAGCCCTAGCTCTAATCCTAGCTCTAACCCTTACGCAAATCCCAGCCCTTATCCTAGCTCTAAACCTAGCCTTAATCCTAACCTGAACACTCACCCTATTCCTATACCTAATTTTGACCCTCGCCCTAGCCCTGAACCTGGCCATAACCTCATCCCTTCCCCTAAAACTAATTATAACCCTAACAATAACACTAACACTAATTGTAGCCCTAACCACAGGCCTAACCCTAACACTAAACCTAGCGTTAATCTAGCCCTAATTTAGCCCTAACCCTAAGCAAATCCCTAACTCTAGCCCTAAGAATAATTCTAACTTTCAACTTAGCCCTATTTCTATTTCTAAACCTTTCCATTACCGTAAACCTAACACTAGCACTAACCTTAGCCCTAACCCTAGATCTAATCATAACTCTAAATTATGGTAATAAACTCTAAATCTAACCCTAACCTTAAGCCTAAACCTCACCCTACCACTAGAGGAACTCTATTGCTAATCATAAAACTAACCCTAACCTTATCCCTAGCCCTAAAACAAAACTGAGCCATTACCCTAACCCTCAATCAAACCTAAACCAAACCCTGACCCTACAATAGCCATAACCCTAGCTCAAATTCAAGTCCTAGGACTAAAACTAACCCTTACACTGACTCATATCCAAACATTAACCATAGCTCTATATATCACACTAACCATAAAGGAAATGAAACACCATTCTTAGCCCAAACCCGAACCCTAAAACTAACTCTAATAATAACCCTAGTTCTTACATTAGCCATAGTCCTAATTCTAGCCCTAACCCCCCAAAAAGTAGCCCTAATCTGAGCACTGAAACTAGATTTAACCCAAACCCTAACCCTAACCCTAGCCCCAAACCTAACCCTAATGCTAGTTCTAAGCCTAGATCTCACTCTATTCCTTATCCTAAACCAAACCCTATCCATAATGCTAACCCTAGTCCTAATCGTAATCCTTAGCCTAAATGAAACACTAACCCTATTACTAGTCCAAACCCTAGCCCTCATTCTAGCTCTAAACCTAACCTAAATCCTAACTCTAACCTTCACCATTATTCTGACCATAACAATAATTATAGGCCTAAACCTGTCCCTAAACCTAAAATAAACCCTGAAACTAGGCCTACCAGTAAACTTTTACCTAAACCTAACCCTAACACTACCCCTAGACCTAAACTTAATCCTAAATATAGCAATAACTCTAGCCTTAGAACTAATCAAAAACTTAGTCCTAGCCTTAACAAAAACCCTTAACCTAAACCAAAAAATAACAGTACCCCCAGACCTAACCCTACTCCTGACTCTGGCTTTCACCCTAACTCTAATATGAACACTGACCCTGACACTAACACTAAACCTAGCTCTAAAAATTACTCTAAAACAAAATCTAAACCAAACACAAGAAATAGCCCTTATTGTAACCCTAAAACTAGCCCTAATTAGAATCCTAGATCTTACATTATCCATAGCAATAACCCTAGACCTAAACTTAACACAAAACCTAGCCCTAATCCAAGGCCTAAACCTACACTAAGCATAACCTTAACCCTAAACTTAGCCTTAACCCTAAGCCTAACCCTCACCTTAGACCTAACCATAGCTCAAAGCCTAACTTTGACCTAAACATAACCCTGGCCTTATCCCTAACAATAACCCTAACCCTACCTCTAACCTTAACCCTAACCCTAACCCTATGCATTACCCTTATGATAACCCTATTACTAATGCTAACCCTATGCCTAACCCTAACCCTATCACAAACCCTAAATCTCTCCATTACCCTAAACCTACCCTGAACCCTAAACCTAACCCTATTCATTATGCTAATCCTAACTCTAACCCTAATGTTCATTTCAGCCCTATCCCTAAATCGTAACCTAATACAAACTGTAACCCTGAACCTAAAAATACCACTACCTCTAAAACTGACCCTTACCCTAAATTTAACACTTACAATAGACTAACACATAGACCTAATCCTAAATCTACTACTAACTGTAACACTAGACCTGGCATTATCCCTAGTCCTAATTCTAGACCTAACCCTACAACAAACCCTAGCCCTCATCTTAGCCCTAAACCTAGACTTAATCATAACCCTAATCCTAACCCTAGCTCTAATCCTAATTCTAACCCTCACTCTACCTCTAAACCTAGCTATAACACATCCCTTACCCTAAATTTAACCCCTAACCTAACCCTAATGCTAGACCTAAAATGAACACTAACCCTAGTTCTAATCCTTACCCTGATTTAGCCCTATCCCTAAAACTAACCATAACCCTAGCCCTAAGACTAACTCTAACTCTCACCCTAGTGTTATCCCTAGTTCTATCCCTATGATTTAACATAACCTTTAACCTAGACCTAACCCTTGCCCTATCCTTAGACCTAGCCCTAACCCTAGATCGAACCCTAACTCCAAGTCTTAACCTAACCCTAATCCTAAACCTAACACAAACAGTAGCCCTAATACTAATGTTAATCATATAACCTATGACTAAAACAAAACTGAGCAATAGGGGCTGAGGATGTGGCTCAAGGGGTAGCACATTCACCTGGCATGCACGGGGTGCTGGGTTCGATCCTCAGCACCAATAAAAATATGATTAACAAAAGTTGCTGTGTCCACCAAAAACTAAAAAAAAATTATAAATATTTAAAAATTCTCTCTCTGTCTTTCTCTCTAAAAAAAAAATACCTGAGCAATAGTCCTAATCTTAAACCTTAACTTAAACCAAACCCTAGACCTAAATCTAGCCATAATTCGAGTCCTAACCATAACCTTAAACTAACCCTGACTCCGAATCAAATCCTAACACTCACCCTAGGTCTAAACACCACCCTACAATTAAATCGAACCCTAACAGTAACCCTAGGCTTTATTCAAGTCATAACCCTAACCTTAAAAATAACCCTGATGCTGACTCATATCCTAACAGTCACCCTAGCTCTAAAGACCGCCCTCACCATAAAATGAATCCTAAAAGTAATCCTAGCCCTAATTTGAGTCCTAAACCTAACCCTAAAACTAATACTGTCTCTGAATCATGTCCTAATACTAACCTAGCTATAAAAATCACCCTAAAATTAAACCTAACTTTAACACTAAACCTACCCCTACCCCTAACCCTAATTGTAACCTAAATCTTACATAATCCATTGCCATAACATTAGCCCTAACCCTAATATAAAAATTAGCCCTAATCTGAGCACTAAACCTAGATTTAACCCTAACCCTAACCCTAACTCTAGTCCTAACCCTAGCTATAAGCCTATCCCTTACACAAAGTGAAACCCTAACCCTAATGTTAACCATAGACCTATCCCTAATCCTTAAGCTAACCAAAACCCTAACCCTATTAATAGTCATAACCCTACCCTCACTCTAACACTAACCCTATTGCAAACCCTAATGTTAACCCTGACCATTATTTTGACCCTAACACTAACCCTAGGTCTAAACCTGGCTCTAACCCTAGACAAAACTATAACACTAGCCCTAGACCTAAACCAAATCCTAAACCTAGCCTTCACTCTATCCCTAGACCTAAACAAATACCTATCCCTACCCCTTAAAGTAACCCTTAAACTAACACAAACACTAACCATACACCTAGACCTAAACCTAGTTCTAATTCTGGCTGTAACCCTAACTCTAACTCGAACCCAAACACTGACCCTGCCTTTAAAAGTAAACCTACCTCTAAACCTGACCCTAACCAAAAATCTAAACATAACACTAGACGTAGCCAAAATCCTAACACTCAAACTAGCCCTAATCATAACCCTAGCTCTTAAATTACCCACAGCACTAACCCTAGGCCTAAACCTAACACAAAACCTAGAGCTAATCCTAGGTCTAAGCATAAACCTAACCCTAACCCTAACCTAACACTTGATTAGTCCTAACCCTAGCTCAAAGCCTGACCCTTATCCTAAACATAAACCTACACCTATCCCTAAATATACCCTAACACTAGCCCTAATCCTAAACATAACCCTAGCCCTAAACCTAGCTCTAAAACTACCCATTACCCTAAAACTAAGCATAAACCTATTGATAACCCTAGGCCTAACCCTAACCCTAAACCTAACCAGAAAACTAACACTAGACCTAACCCTAAACCTCACACCTGCCATAGACCTAACTCTAGCTCAAACCCTAACCCTTACCATAAACATAAACATAACCATAGCCCTAACCCTAAACATAAACCTCAATCTAACACTATCCATAACAGTATGCCTAAAACTAACCATATCCATGATTCTAACCCTAACCCTACCCCTACTGATAATGCTAGCCCTAATCCACTCCTAACCCTAACCATACTCTAATCTTATCCCTAGACCTAACTCTAAACCTAACACTCTCCCTAGCCCTAACCCTAGGTCAAAACCTAACCCTTATGCTAAACATAACCCTAACAGTAACCCTAGTTCTAATCCTAACCCTAACCCTAACTCCAGACTTATTCCTGACCATAACTCTAGCCTTAAACTTAGCTCTAAACCTATCCATTATCCTAACTATTACCGTACCCTAATGCTAACCCTAGGCCTAACACAATCCCTATCGATAAACCTAACCCTATCAATTACCGTAAAACTAACCTGAACACTAAACAAAAACCTATCATTACCCTAACCCTGACCCTAATGCTTATTTGAGCCCTAACCCTAAACCCTAACCTCAACCAAACTCTAACCTGATCCTGACCCTAATAATTCCCCTAGCTCTAAACCTGACATTTAACCTGAAACCTAACCCTTAAACTAGACCTAGCCATAAACCTAATCCTAAAACTGTCCTCTCCTCAAATGTAACCCTACACCTGACATTAACCCTAGCCCTAATCCTAGCCCTGACCCTAACAAAAACCCCTGTTCTTATCCTAGCCCTAAACCTAGATTAATCCTAATCCTAACCCTAACCCTAGCACTAACCCCAATACTAACCCTAGCCCTAATCTTAGCCCTAATTTCAACCTGTCTTTAAACCTAACGAAAACCCTAGACTTAAGAATAAATCTAACACTCATAGTAGTCCTATCACTAGTTCTAACCTTATCCCTTAACGTAACCCTAATGCTAGCCTTAAACTTAGTCCTAACCCTTGCCCTATCCACAGCTCAAGCACTAAACTTAGATCATAATCTATCTCTAAATCTAACCCTGACCGGAATCCTAAGCCTAACTGTAACACTAGCCTTAAACCTAATACTAATCCTAAAACTAGCCCTAATCCTAGCCCTAGCCTTAAAACAAAACTGAGCCATAAGCTCTATCCCTAACCCTTAAACTAAACCAAACATTAACCATACACATACCACTAACCCTAGCCCTAATTTGAGTTTTAAGATGAACCCTAAAACTAACCCTGACATTGACTCCGACACTAACACTAATTCTAGCTCTAAACATCACCCTAATCCTAACACTAACCCTAACACTTAACCTAGCCCTAATCTTAACCCTAAAATTAGCCCTAATCCTAACCCTTGTATTTACATTAAAGGTAATCCTAACCCTAGCACTAACTTAACCCAAATCCTAGCCCTAATCCAAGTCCTAACGCGAGCTTTAACCCTAACCCTAACCCTAACACTAGCCCTAGCCCTAATCATAACCATTACCCTAGCCCTAACCCTATACATTACCATAACAATAACCCTAACCCTACTGCTAACCCTAGGCCTAAACATAACCCTATCTCTAATCCTATCCCTATCTATTTCCCTAAACCTAACATGAGCCCTAATCCTAAACCTATCATTACCCAATCCCTTACCCTAATGTTAATTCAATCCCTAACTTTAAGCCTTAACCTATTCCAAACCTAACCTAGACCTTGACTTAATAATATCTCTACCCCTAAACCTGAACCTAACCCTAAACCTAAACCTTACACTAGATGTATCCATAATCCTAACCCTAAAATTATCTCTAAACATAATTCTAGACTTGAAATTTGCCATACCCCTAATCCTAGCCCTAAACCTAAAACAAACCCTAGCCCTCATCCTAGCGCTAAACCTAGCCTTAATCATAATCGTAATCCTAACCCTTATTCTAAACATCACCCTACTTCTAAAATAGAATAACACCATCTATACTTCTAGAATAACACCATCCCTTACCCTAAACTAAATCCTAAATCTAACCCTAATTCTATGCTTAAGCTGAACATTAGATCTAACCATAACCTTAGACCTTAACCTTAACCATAGACCTAATCCTAGCCCTAATTTAGCCCTATTCCTAACCCTAAGCCTAACCTTAGCCCTAAGACTAAAAACAATTCTCACACTAGCCCTTTCACTAGTTCTAATCCTAGCCCTTACCATAACTCTAATCCTAGCCCTAACCCTTGCCTAATCCTTAGTCCTAGCTCTAACCCTAAGCCTAAGCCTCATGCTAACACTAAACCTAATCCTAACGCTAATCATAAAACTAGCCCTAACCCTACCACTAGCATTAAAACAAAACTGAGCAATAGCCCTAACCCTAAACCTAACTTAAACCAAAACCTAACACTACACCTAGACCTAACCATAGCCATAATTCAAGTCCTAACCCTGACTTTAAAAGTATAACTGACAATGACTCATATGCTAAACTCACCCTAGCTTGAAACACCATCCTAAATTTAAACCAAAACTTAACAGTAACCCTAGCCCTTATGTGAGTCCTAACACTAACCATGACCCTGACTCATATCTAAAAACTAACTCTAGCTCTAAATATCACCCTAACCTTAAACTTAACCCTAACACTAAAACTCCCCCTACCCCAAACCCTAACCCTAAAACTAACCCTAATAGTAACCCTAGTTCTTATATTAGCAATTGCCCTAACCCTATTCCTAACCCTAACACAAAATTAGCCCTAACTGAACCCTAAATCTAACTTTAACCCTAACCCTACCTTAATTCTAGCCCTAAACTTGGCTCTAACTCTCTCCCTTACCCTAAGTGAAACTGTAACCCTAATGATAAACCTAGATCTATCCCTAATCCTTAGGCTAACCAAAATCCAAACCCTATTAATAGTCCTAACCCTAGCACTCATTCTAGCTCTAATCCTATCCCAAACCCTTATGCTAATCCTGACCTTTATTCTGACCATAACACAAACCCTAGGTCTAAAACTGAACCTAAACCAAGAGCAAACACTAATACTGGCCATATCACTAACTTATACCTAAACCTAAACTTAAACCTAGCCCTAAGACTAACTCTAACTCTCACACTATCCCTATCCCTAGTTCTAAGCCTATCCATTACCATAACGCTAAACCTGGCCTTAACCTTTGCCCTAACCTTAGTCCTAGCCCTAACCCTACATCTAACCCTAACTCGAAATCTAACCCTAACCCTAAGCCTATGCCTAACACTAAAACTAGCCCTAACACTAATGCTAATGTTAAAACTAGCCCTAACCCTAACCCTAGCAGTTAAACAAACTGAGCAATAGCCCTAACTATAAACCTTAACTTAAACCAAACCCTAACACTACACTTAGACATAAACATAGCCTTAAATCGAATCCTAACCATAACCTTAAATCTAACCCTGACCCTGACTCATATTCTAACACTCACATAGCTCTAAACACCCTCCTAACCTTAAACTAAAACCTAAATCTAAACCTATTCTTAATTTGAGTCCTAACCCTAACTCTGACCCTGACTCATATCCTAACACTAACCCTAGCTCTGAATATAATCCTAACCTTAAACCTAACCCTAACCTAGACCTACCCCTAACTCATATCCTAAAACTAACCCTCATTGTAACCCTAGTTCTTACATTAGCCATTGCCCTATCATTAGCCCTAACCCTAACCAAAAAACTAGCCCTAATCTGAACCTTAAACCTAGATTTAACCCTAACCCTAACTCTAGCCCTACCCCTAGCTCTAAAGCTATCCCTTACCCTATGAATAACCCTAATGGTAGCCCTATACCTATGCCTAATCCTTAGGCTAATGAAAATCCTAACAATATTAATAGTCATGACCCTAGCCCTCATTCTAGATCTACTCCTATCCCAAATACGAACACTAACCCTGACCCTTATTCTGACCCTAACACAAACCCTAGGTCTAAACCTCACCCTAACACTAGACTAAAACCTAACACTAAAACCCTAACACTAGCCCTGGATCTAAACCTAATCCTAAATCTAGCCTTATCTCTAGCCCTGGACCTAAACAAATCCTTGTCCTAGGCCATAAAATAACCCTTATCCTAACACACAAACACTAACCCTACCCCTAGACCTAAACCTACTCCTAATTCTGGCTGTAACCCTAAATTGAACTCTAATCCAAACACTGATTCTGCCTTTAATATTAAACCTATTTCTAAACCTGACCCTAAATGAAAATCTAAGCCTAACACTGATCTTGGCATAACCCTAACCCTAAAACTAGCCCTAATCATAATCCTAGCTCTTATATTACCCTCAGCTTTAACCCTAGGCCTATACCTAACACAAAACTTAGAGCTAATCCTAGGCCATAACCTAGCCCTAAGCATAATGCTAACCCTAACCCTGGCACTGACCCAAACCTAAACCTTGCCTTAGTCCCAACTCTAGCTTAAAACCTAACCCTTACTATAAACATAAACCTAGAACTGTCTCTGAATCTAACCCTAAACTTAGTCCTAATCCTAACCTTAACACAAGCCCTAACCCTAGCTCTAATCTTACCCAATATCCTAAATTTAACCCTATTCCTAATTGTAACTGTAGCCTTTACCCTAACCATAATCCTAACCCTAAACAGAAAACTAACCCTAGACCTAAACCTAAAGTAATATTTGCTACAGCTCTAACCATAAATCAAACCCTAACCCTTACCATAAACCTAAACATAACCATAGACCTAAACCTAACCCTAAATTTAAATCTACCACTGTCCCTAACCCCAAAACTACATCGAATCATATTTATTACCCTAACCCTAAGCCTAAACTTAATTCTAACCATTCCCCTAACCCTAGCCTTAACCCTAACCCTACCGTAATCATATCCCTAAACATAACCCTGAACCTAACCCTTGCTCTAACCCTAATCATAGCTCAGAACATAACTCTTATACTAAACATAACACTGACCCTAACCCTAGTTCTAAACCATGCCTTAACAGTAACTCAAGACCTAATCCTAAACATAAGTCTAGCTATAACCTTATCTCCAACTGTATCCATTACCCTAATCATAACCCATATTCTAATGCTAATCCTAGGCCTAATCCTATCTCAGGACCTAATCCTAACCATAACCCTAGCCCTAAACTTAACTCTAACTGTATCCATTACCCTAAACATAACCCTTTCACTAATGCTAACCCTAGGCCTAATCCTAAACCTATCACTAACCCCAACCCTATCAATTACTCTAAACCTAACCTGAACCCTAAATCTAACCCTATCATTACCCTAACCCTAACCATAATGCTAATTTGAGCCCTAACGCTAAACTCAAACCTAAAAGAAACCATAACCATAACCCTGACCCTAATAATTCCCCTAACTCTAACCTGACCCTTACCCTAAACCTAATCCTTACATTAGACATAGCCAAAACCTAATCCTAAAACTTTCCAAAACCATAACCCTAGACCTGACATTAGTCCTAGATATAATCCTAGAACTAACCCGAACACAAACCCTAGATCATATTAGCACTAAACATAGCCGTAATCATAACCCTACCCTTAAACCTAAACCTAACTTAAAACCAACCCTATCCCTAATCTTAGACCTAACTTACCCCTATCACTAACCCTAACCCTAACCCTAGCCCTAAATCTAAGTCTAACTCTCTCCCTAGCCCTAAAACTAGTTCTAACTCTATCCCTTACTGGAAATCTAAACCGAGCCCTAACCATAGGCCTAACCCTAGCCATTTCCTTAGCCCTAACCCTAACCCTAACCCTAGATCTAACCTTAACTATAAATCTAACCCTAATGCAAAGCCTAGCGTAAACCTAACAATAACCCTAACCCTAACCCTAATGCTACTCCTAAAACTAGACCTAACTCTAGCCCTAGCCCTAATACAAAACCGAGCCATAGCCCTAACTATAACCCTTAACCTAAACCAAACCCTCACCCTACACATAGCCCTAACCGTAGCCCTAATTCTAGTTTTAAGCAGAACCCTAAAACTAACCCTAACCCTGATTCTGACGCTAACATTAACCATAGCTTTAAACTTCACCCTAAACATAACCATAAACATAACACTAGACCTAGACCTAACCCTAACCCTAACCCTAAATCTAGCCCTAATTGTAACCCTAATACTTACATTTGCCATAACACTTACCCTAGCCCTAACAACCCAAAACTTTGCCTAATCTGAGCCCTAAACTGAGCTTTAACCCTAATCCTAACTGTAACCTTAAAACTAGTGCTAATAATAACCATATCCTTAGCTCCAATACTACCTCTAACCCTAACCATTACCCTAACCATAATCCTAAAGCTAATGCTAACCCTAGGCCTAAACCTTACCATATCCCTAATCCTAACCCTATCCATTTCCCTAAACTTAACTTGAAACGTAAACCTAACTATATCATTACCCTAATCCTAAACGTATTCTAATTTGAGCCCTAAATTTAAACCTTAACCTATCCCAAACACTAATCACGACCCTGACCCAAACAATACCATTAGCTCTAAACCTGACCCTAACCCTAAACCTAACCCTTACACTACATCCAACCTAATGCTAAACTATCTTTAACTGTAAAGCTGGAACTGAAATTAGCCCTAGTCCTAATCCTAGCCCTAAACCTAGCCTTAATTCTAACCTGAACCACAACCCGAGGTTTAACCCTAATTCTAAATATTGCCCTACCCCTAAACCTAGCTATAACCCCATCCCTTACCCTAAACCTAACCATAACCCTAAACCTAACCATAATCTTAAACATAACCATAACCCTTGCCCTAAACCTAGGCCTAACCCTAATATTAAACACTAACCCTAATTTAGTCCTGTCCTAACCCTAAACTAGCCTTAAGACTAACTAACTCTTGCCCTAGCCCTATTCTAAGTTCTACCCTTAGCCCTAGCCCAGCCCTGGATTTAAACCTAACTCTAAATTTAAACCTAACTCTAAATTTAACCATAATCATAATCCTAAACCAAACCCTAACACTAGCCCTAACAATAATGCTAATCCAAAAATTTGCCTTACCCTAGCCCTAGCCTTACAACAAAACCAAGCTATATCCCTAACTCTGACCCTTAACCTAAACCAAATCATAAACCTTCACCCAGCCCTAACCCTAACTCTAAAAATAACCCTGAACCTGACACTGATCATAACACTAATCCTAGCTCTAAACATTACCCTAACCTTAAATTATGCCTAACACCACACCTAGCCTTAACCCTAACCATAAAACTAGCCCTAATCATAACCCTAGTTTGTACATTAGTCATTGTCATAACCCTAGGCCTAACCTTAACACAAATCCTACCCCTAGTTCTACTCCTAACCCAAGCTTAAACAATAATCTTAAACCTAACACTAGCCCTAACCCTAACCCTAAACCTAGCCGTAACCCTAGCTCTAACCCTATCCCTTACCCTAAGCCAAACACTAACCCAAATGCTAACCCTCATCTTAACCCTAACCCTTAGCCTAACTTAAACACTAACAGTATTATTAGTCCTAATCCTAGCCCTCATTCTAGTTCTAACCCTAAACCTGATCCTTATTCTGATGCTAACAGTAAGCCTAGGTCTAAACCTGACCCTAACCCTAAACCAAACCCTAACACTAGCCCTACCGGTAAGAACATACCTATACCTAACCCTAACATAGATCTAGACCCAAACCTAATCCTAAATATAGCTAAAATTCTAGGCATAGACCTAAACAAAATCCCAGCTCTAGCCCTAACAATAACCCTTAACCTAAACTAAAGACTTACGCTACCCATAGACCTAACACTAGTCCTAACTCTGGCTCTAACCCTAACCCTAATCATACCCAGAACACTGACATTGACCCTAACATTAACCTAACTCTAAATCTGACCCTAACCCAAAACCTAGTCCTATTACTAGACCTAGCCATAACCCTAACCCTAATACTAGCCCTAAACATAAACCTAGCCCTAACCCTATTTTAACCCTAATCTTAACCCTAAAAGTAGTCATAACACTAACCATAGTCCTAACCCTAGCCCTAAACCTAACAGAAAACCTACCCATAATCCTAGGCCCAAACTTATCCCTAAGTATAACACTAACCCTAACCCGAGCCCTAACACTAACTCTATCACTAACACTAGACTTAGACCTAACTCAAAGACAAACCCTTACCCTAAACATTACCCTAGCCCTATCCTAAACCATAACCATAAACCTAGCTCTTATCCTAACCTTAATCCTAGATAAAACTTTAGTTCTAACCCTGTCAATTATTCTAATTATTACCAATCCCTAACACTAAACTTAACCCTAACCATAAACTTATCCCAAAACCTAAACATAAACATAAACCTCACCATAGCCCTAACCCTAGTAGAAATATTAAGCCTTACACTAAGCCTAATCCTAAGGCTAGCCCTAATCCAAACCCTAACCCTAACCTTAACCCTAATCCTAAATCTAACATTATCCATTACCCTAAAACTAACCCTAACTGTAATGAAAACTCTAGCCATAACCCAATCCCTAAAGCAAACCCTAAGCATAAACATATCCCTAGACTTGAACTTAACCCAAACCCTCGCCCTAGCCATTACCCTAGCTCAAATAGTAACCCTTACCCTAACGTAACCATAACCCTAGCCCAAAAACTTACACTTACCACAAACCAAACCCTAGCCCTATCCCTAAACCTAACTCTAATTTTAGACTTAATCCAAACCATAACCTAACCCTAACTCCAGCTCTAAATCTATCCATTATACTAAACATAATCCTAAGCTAATGCTAACCTTAACCCTATTGCTAAATGTAACCCATCCATTACTATAAACCTTAACTGAAACCTAAACCTAACCCTAACTATTACCCTAACCCTAAGCCTAAACCAAACACTAATTCAAGCCCTAAACCTAAACTTTGACTGAAACCAAATGCTAACCATGACCATGGCCCTAATAATACCCCTAACTGTAAACCTGACCCTTACCCTAAACATAGTTCTGACATTAGACCTAGCCATAACCTAAACCTAAAACTATCCTTAATCATAACCCTAGACATGACATTAGCTTTTGCCCTAGTTCTAGCCCTGAACCTAACAGAAACCCTAGCCCTAAACCTATCCTTAATCCTAAGGTAAAAACTAACCCTAGCCCTAATCCTAATTCTAACCCTCTTCTTAGCCCTAAAACTAGCTATAACCCCATCCATTCCCCTAAATTTAATCCTAACCCCAATGCTAATACTAAAACTAGCCCTACCCCTATACCTAACCCTAACACTAACCCTAGCCCTAATCCTAGCTCTATTTTAGCTTTAACACTAATCCTAACCCTAAGCCTAGTCCTAAATCTAAATCTAACACTTGTCCTAGCCATTTTTCTAGTTCTAACTCTATACCTTACAGTAACACTAAACCTAGCCCTAACCTTAACACTGGATCTAACCCTAACTCTAAATCTAACCCTAACCCCAAGCCTAAACCTCATCCTAAAACTAGCCCTAACCTTGACACTAATTCAAAATCTAGCTCTATCCCTAGCCCTAGCTCTAAAACTAAACCAATCCATAGCCCTAACCCTAACCCCTAGAAGTCAACATGAAGTGAAACCTTAAAACACAAACTGTAAGTGACAGCGAACCTTGAACTGAGAAAGCCCAACCTGGGAAACATAGTAATGCTAGGTAAAAGATTAGTCCTGACCGGTATCAAAGAAATTTGAACAAAACTAACTCTAACCCAAACATTAGTTCTAACCCTAGCCCTAACCCTAATTCTAAAACTAAGCTTTTCCTGTTTATAGAGCTTGATCATAAAAGTAAAAATCTTGGGGTCCCTAGTAGGACAAGGTAACAGAGTAATCCTGCGCAGTATCAATGCTTCTGACCAATAATTGGGGAAGTTGTTTCCGTACATGCGTATTTGCCCTGTTTTCTACTAAAGTGTTCTTGGATAAATTGTTTTTTCATGCTTGAGCTTAAGGTATTTTCACAAGGAACAATCCAGAGCATGCATACAGCGAAGTGATTGAGTGTGTGAAGTTTCATGCAGCTAACACCAACCCTGTTTGATTTCCAGCTACATTTCCATTCACACCTATAGGTCATAATGTAGTGTAAACTAAAAATTTAAACTGTTCCTGACACTGAACCATTGAACCATGAAGGCCCAAATTTGGGAAGCCTACTAAGCTTGGTCAAAGATGAATCCTGAACAGTATCAAAGTAATCTGACCAAAAAAATTTGAAGCTCTTTAATTACATGTGTATTTTGCTTGCTCCTAAAGCAATGAGAGATAAAGATGTTTCTTTCTACTTCAGCTTAGGGATAACTCACAAGAAACAAACCAGAGAATGCCCACTGAAAACTGATTGAGTGTGTGAAGTTTCAAGAAGCTAGCACAAACCCTGTTTGATTTCCAATTAAATTTCCATTCACCCCTATAGGGTAAAAAGAAGAGAAACATGAAAATTGAAACTGTTACTGATAGAAAACCCTTTTATGTATAAGGCCCAAACATTTGGGGTACAGTAAAAATAGGAAAAAGGTGAATCCTGCCCAGTATCAGAGAAATTAAAAAAAAATAACTCTGACACTGACACCAGGTCTAAAACTAGTCCTAACACTAAGTCTAACCCTAAACCTAATCTGTTTAGAGAGCCTTTTATCATAGAAGTTTTGAAATTGGGGAGTCTAGTGGGGCAAGCTTACAGATGAATCATGGGCAGTTTCAAAGAAATCTGACAAAATAATTGGGGGAGCTATTTGGGTACATGCATATTTCCCTGTTTTTTCCTAACGTGTTCTTAGATAAATTTGTATTTAATGCTTCAGCTTATTATTAATTTCACAAGGAACAAACTAATAGAGTGCCCACAGAGAATTGATTGAGTGTGTGAAGTTTCAAACAGTTAGCACCAACCTTGTTTGATTTCCATCTCCATTTCCATTACCCATGTAGGTCAAAATGAGGTGAATCAGTAAAATACAAACTGTTCCTGTCAGCAAAGAATTGATCCAGGAATGCGGAAACATGGGGAACATAGTAAGGCTAGTTAAAAAGGGATCCTGCCCAGTATCATAGAAATTTGAACAAGACAAACTCTAACCCTAGTATTAGACCTAAATCTAATCTAACCTGTTTAGAGAACCTTTGATCATAGAAGTCAAAGTTGATGAGCCTAGTGGGGCAAGCTAAAAGATGAATCCTGCCAAGTATCAAAGAAATCTGACCAAGTGAATGGAGGAGGTAGTTCAGTACATGCATATTTTCCTGTTGTCTCCTAAAATGCTCTC